>NC_084744.1:45197885-45220385 GCF_033978785.1 Entelurus aequoreus
AGAAATGAAGGCTATTCCACAAAATTGTTTGGGTGACCCCAAACTTTTGAACGGTACTGTATATACAGTATATAGTAGTGTTGTCCCAAAACCAATATTTTGGTAACAGTACTAAAATTATTTTGATACTTTTCGATACTTTTCTAAATAAAAGGGGACCAAAAAATATTGCATTATTGTCTTTATTTTAACAAAAAATCTTAAGGTACATTAAACATATGTTTCTTATTGCAAATGTGTCCTTAAATAAAATAGTGAACATACAAGACAACTTGTCTTTTAGTAGTAAGTAAGCAAACAAAGGCTCCCAATTTAGTCTGCTGATGTATGCAGTAACATATTGTGTCATTTATCATTCTATTATTTTGTCAACATTATTAAGGACAAGTGGTAGGAAATGAATTATTAATCTACTTCAAAAGCAGATATTCCACCAGGTATTGCATATTTGTCCATAATTATAAGGCATTACCTCCATGGCACTCTGCATCAAGGGTTGGAATTGGGGGTTAAATCACCAAAAATTATTCCCGGGCGCGGCTACCGCTGCTGCTCACTACTCCCCTCACCTCCCAGGGGGTGATCAAGGGTGATGGGTCAAATGCAGAGAATAATTTCGCCACATCTAGAGTGTGTGAGACAATCATTGGTACTTTAACTTTAACTTTATTGCAGTAAGAGATATGGATAACACTTTATTGTATGTATTTCTGATTATGGGTTGTCTATATAAAAATGTTAATAATGGTTTAAAAACTTTTTTTTTCACCATGTACCACCATATTGCTCAACATTAAAAAAAACAGTAGCATAGTAGGCCCAAGTAGTCATTTAAAGGAAGGCAGAGGTTTTATCCAACAAGTATATTTAACATTTTTGGCCACTAACATTACACACAGTTTGAACGTTAACACTGTGTTTGGATATGGGAAAATAAAATATCAAATACTTATTAAGTATTTACTTATTGTTAAGTATTTTTTTGGCATACCACCAGATGGAGCCCATGTACCAGTTTGATAATCACTTATTTAAAATGTAAAACATCCATCCATCCATTTTCTACCGCTTGTCCCGTTCGGGGTTAACCTTATTGTCATTTATGTCTATTTTGTTTTATTTTTATACAAAGAAGAAATGCAACACAAAGTGATTTACAGATTTAAAACCAATACCCACATTACCCCCATCTCCCATTAACCCACACAAAAACACACACACACAAATACCAAACCAAAACACACATTTAACAAATCCACAAATGGTTATTTATAACGTGCAACACTTTGGAAACAGTTTGTTACTCCTGCTATATTTATGAAGTGGATTTGAATAACTTTAATGACGATTAGAATTGTCATGAAAATATGCATTTTTTATGTTTTTAATCTTATATTGCTTATGAAAAGCTTAATAATGATAATTAAACATAAAAAAGTTGTTTCTAACAAATACATTTTAACATTTGTATTTGTATTATGATATTGTCAATGACAATGTCAACAACTGCATTAAAAACTCTCAAAATTATTATAATTTTAATCGTTTGTAGCTTATTAAAAGGTTAAAATTTGACCATCCCAAAAAGTTGTTTCCAAAAAATAAATATAATTAATCCTTTTTGTATTATGACATTGTTTATGAAAAGGTAAGTAATTGCATCAAAAATGTTATACATTATTTTATTTATAATCATAGATTTCTTATCAAAAGGTTAATAATAATATTTGAACTTTTTTTTTTTTTTTAATAAACACATATAATCAAATATATCTGTATTGTATTGTCTATGAAAAGGTCAATAATAGCAATTAAAATTTAAAAAAATATTATAGTTGTAATCCCTAATTGCTTATCAAAAAGTGGATCTTGATATTTGAATTTCAATGAAAGTCTTATTCAATAAATAAGTATCATCGATTATATTCGTGTTATGATATTGTTTATGAAAAGGTAAAGAATTACATTAGCATCTTCAGAAATTATTATTTTTTCAATCTCATATATCTTATGAACAGTTTATTATGATATTTGAACTTTAAGACTTCAATTAACAAATTTAACCAATTATATTTATATCATGATAAGGATAATAAATGATAAATGGGTTATACTTGTATAGCGCTTTTCTACCTTCAAGGTACTCAAAGCGCTTTGACACTATTTCCACATTCACCCATTCACACACACATTCACACACTGATGGCGGGAGCTGCCATGCAAGGCGCTAACCAGCAGCCATCAGGAGCAAGGGTGAAGTGTCTTGCCCAAGGACACAACGGACGTGACTAGGATGGTAGAAGGTGGGGATTGAACCCCAGTAACCAGCAACCTTCCGATTGCTGGCACAGCCACTCTACCAACTTCGCCACGCCGTCCCTATGTTAATGTTAATGATAGGGTCAATAAAAACTTTATAAAATATGTAATGCAAATAAATATATTTGCTTTTAATTTTGTATTTTAATTCAGTAATTTAGGTATATTTCTGGGGGTTGTTTTTTTGTACTTTAAAAATGAACCATTATTTTTTGCTCCCATCAAACAAATATTAAAGATTCACCACATCGCAGATTTTTTTTAATGCATATTCTCCAATATTTTTGCCCTAAATCAACCATTTTCAAGTATACAAATGGCTAAGTGAACAAAAAATGTCAATAGGACAGTAGTATTGACCATTAGATGAAACCGCCCTGAGATCGGTAGGTTGTGAGTTCAAACCCCGGCCGAGTCATACCAAAGACTATAAAAATGGGAGCCATTACCTCCCTGCTTGGCACTCAGCATTAAGGGTAGGAATTGGGGGTTAAATCACCAAAAGTGATTCCCGAGCGCGGCCACTGCTGGTGCCCACTGCTCTCCTCACCTCCCAGGAGGTGATCAAGGGTGATGGGTCAAATGCAAAGAATAATTTCGCCACACCTCGGGTGTGTGTGACAATCATTGGTACTTTAACTTAACTTTAACATTAGAGCAACCAAAAATCCTGACTTTGGAGCAATGTTCACAGACTCTAGTAACTTAACCAAGACCAGTCAGATCATGTTGCTCAGTATCGTGGCCACTGATTGGTTCAGCCTCAGGCAGCATTACTATATTGGAGTAAATGAGTGTAAATGTGAATAAAGTGTGTTAATTCATGTTGATGGCTTTCATTATGTTGGAAAATGTATTTAGATGCTATAGCTATGAAAATATTATTGTAGCAATTTAATTGTAAATTGATAACAAAACATGTAAATATTTTACTTATTGTGCATGCATTTTGTACTAAATCCTACTTATTTTTGTGCGGAAAGGGGATCTTGTAAAAATGTCTTCCTATTTAATGATGTAAATATAATGCAAAGTATTTACCACAATAAACAATGGTGGGTTTGGGGCCAAACACCCCCCACTCTCCCTCCAGGAGCTAAATGCATAACGCTGACAGATCACTGCTCAGATAGTAGTCCTCGCCCCTGTGAAGTCTGCAGCCTTTTTGCACTACATGGGAATCCGCATGTCCCTAAATGCTAAATGAGTTCTGACAGATGGCCCGGAGAAAGAAAGTTGGGAGTTTGCGGCTCTGAGGGAGACCCTGAGTGAACAGGACATGCTATGTACACCCTGGCTAACAATCAACATATGCTTTGTTTTTCTGATGCCAACACAAAGCACATTCAGCCTGCAGAAAGATGGATCCTGGGACCGCTTGGAACGCAATGCCTACTGGCTATTCTTTGCTTTTTAAAAAAAAACAAACAAGTGTTTACGCCTGTGTAGACAGCGATTACACAGTCATGTGAAAAACAGCAGGCTTTTATCTAAAACTTCATGTTATTCTCAATGATTAGAACATTTTGTTTTTGTTCAGTCCTGTGTTTGGAACCATGTTTAATTTAGGCTACTAGGGTAATATTCTGGGATAATAGTGTTTCATTTACAACCTGGTTATTACTAAGAGAATATGTAAGGCAGATTCAATTATTCATTTTGTTTACCATAATTAATTATTACATTCCATTACTCTTATGTACTTTCTTTGTACTATTAATGATATCATTACCAGTCATAAGAATAACTCTGTTACATAATAACGCTGTTACTTTTTTCTACTAACAAGGAATCTAATTCATTACTTTAAATTAACCCTCTGTTCACTCTTTCTATTGGGCTCTGCAGTTTATGGTCTATAGCACATGTGTCAAACTTTGGCCCGGGGGCCAAATGTGGCCCGCCACTTCATTTTTTTGGCCCTCGAAAGCCTGGAAATAATATGTATCAATAAAGTACAGTAACTTTTCTTACTGAATGTATTCTTTCTTTCCATTTTGGGAGAAAAAAAAAAATACAGTCGTGGTCAAAAGTTGACATACACTTGTAAAGAACATAATGTCATGTCCGTCTTGAGTTTCCAATCATTTCTACAACTCTTATTTTTTGTGATAGAGTGATTGGAGCACATACTTGTTGGTCACAAAAAACATTCATGAAGTTTGGTTCTTTTATGAATTTATTATGGGTCTACTGAAAATGTGACCGAATCTGCTGGGTCAAAAGTATACATACAGCAATGTTAATATTTGCTTACATGTCCCTTGGCAGGTTTCACTGCAATAAGGTGCTTTTGGTAGCCATCCACGAGCTTCTGGTGGAATTTTTGACCACCTCTCTTGACAAAATTGGTGCAGTTCAGCTAAATGTGTTGGTTTTCTGACATGGACTTGTTTCTTCACCATTGTCCCCACGTTTAACTCAGGACTTTGGGAAGGCCATTCTAAAACCTTCATTCTAGTCTGATTTAGCCATTCCTTTACCACTTTTGACGTGTGTTTGGGGTCATTGTCCTGTTGCAACACCCAACTGCGCCCAAGACCCAACCTCCGGGCTGATGATTTTAGGTTGTCCTGAAGAATTTGGAGGTAATCCTTCTTTCTCATTGTCCCATTTACTCTCTGTAAAGCACCAGTTCCATTGGCAGCAAAACAGGCCCGGAGCATAATACTACCACCACCATGCTTGATGGTAGGAATGGTGTGTTCCTGGGATTAAAGGCCTCACCTTTTCTCCTCCAAACGTATTGCTGGGTGTTGTGGCCAAACAGCTAAATTTTTGTTTAATCTGACATCACATGGACAAAGATAAGACCTTCTGGAGGAAAGTTCTGTGGTCAGATGAAATAAACATTGAGCTGTTTGGCCACAATACCAAACACAGAAGCAAACTTCATGAATGTTTTTTGTGACCAACAAGTATGTGCTCCAATCACTTTATCACAAAAAAAACAAGAGTTGTAAAAATGATTGGAAACTCAAGACAGCCATGACATTATGTTCTTTACAATTGTATGTTAACTTTTGACCACGACTGTATGTACTCCATGTAATCGTAAATTATGTTAATTTAAATATTGTCTGATTATGCAAAAATATATTATCAAACATTCAAACCATTTTTAAAACATAAATACATTATAATAATAATGATTTCAAAGCAAGTTATCCATCAAATTGTGCAATGTAAAAGTAGCAATAGATTTTATGGTAAAATTGTAAAGTTTACTGTAATTTTTACAGCATCTTTCACTAAGTGGAAAAAAACAGTACTTTTTTTTACTGTAATAAACTGTGATGCCGTTTTGCCATTTAGTAATACGCCGAAAAATCTACAGTTGTTGATTTGGGCTAAAAAAAACAACAACAAACTGGCAGCTCAGGTGCCAAAATTGTACTGTAAATTTGCAGTTTTTTTATTTACGGTAAAAAATCAAATGTACATTTTACAGTAAAATTCTGGCAACTTTTTTTTTTTAGCATAAAAACAGCAGTACTGTTTTTCCATTTACAGTAATATACACAAGGTGAGGTGAAATTATTGCAACTTACCATATTTTTTTTCACATTTTATTTTTTTAAAAATCTACTAATAAAATGCATCAATAAATGGTGTAATAATAGTATTCACTGTTATAAGCCGCCTTCTGGGGCCAACCATGACTGCGACGTGGCCCTCAGTTAAAGTTAAAGTTAAAGTTAAAGTTAAAGTTAAAGTACCAATGATTGTCACACACACACAAGGTGTGGTGAAATTTGTCCTCTGCATTTGACCCATCCCCTTGATCACCCCCTGGGAGGTGAGGGGAGCAGTGGGCAGCAGCGGTGGCCGCGCTCGGGAATCATTTTTGGTGATTTAACCCCCAATTCCAACCCTTGATGCTGAGTGCCAAGCAGGGAGGTAATGGGTCCCATTTTTATAGTCTTTGGTATGACTCGGCCGGGGTTTGAACTCACAACCTACCAATCTCAGGGCGGACACTCTAACGACTTTGACACCCCTGGTCTATAGTGTAATGAGGTCTACCTCGTGTCAGTCATCCACTCTCTGTGCCTCTGTGGGTGGAGGCGGGAAGGGCCCGCTAACACACACACACAGGGAATTTCAGCATCGTACCGTGCATGTAAAGTAATTTAGTATCACCCCAAAATCTATTCACATGTTCCTAATCCCATTTCTGACATATTCTGAAAGTTTCATGGAAATACACCCATAACGTTTTAAATTATGTTGCAAACTAACTCACTGAACGGCTGATTGACAGACCAGATTACATAACCTCCTGGCGGAGGTATTTCATGGCAAATGAAAGAATGTTTCTGAATGGCAGTTTTTCAACATAACCACTCCAAACACAACTGCGACTACTACTACTACTAGTTGTGTACAAGTTTAGTTTCTATAGTAAGTTATAATACAAATGGTTGCTGAACTGCGGTCAGGGTAGGGAGTAATAAAATAATAATAATAATAATTCATAAAATAAATATTTTTTTCATCACTTTTTGAAGAGTAAACATCTCTAAATTTGCACATCTTCTGATCATATAAAATGCAGGAAGCTGATATGACGTTCAATCAGTGGTGTGCCGTCAGGGCCAGCAAGGCCTTCTCTGCTGGCCTAACATAACCAGAAATCATAATTAAAGATAAAAGTAATTTTTAATTTACTTTCCATAAATATCTAAAATTACTCATATTCTATTCATGTCATATTATGCTCCTTCCAGTGCTGGTGTTTTTGGTTTTAGTTTGTATCCAATCAGAATTCAGCTAGCTTATGTTGCCATGCTGTATGAAATCTACCCAGGGCCTCCAGAATCAACAATGCGGGAGTCCGTGCACTGTAAGTGAACGGGGATGTACAGTTGATAGACCGTTGCGATAGCCAATCAGATCATGAGTTGTTGTCAGTAAGGCCTTCTAGCTGGCCTCACGTTGAACGGGACATTTACGCGTCCTGTGATTGGATACTCACTTGGGAGTCCCAAGTGAGTATCCAATCACAAGTTGCGAAAACAAGAAGTGGCACCGGAGCCATACAAGCCATAGAAAGCCTCAGAAAACTCACCGGTACTCCCGAAGAAGAAGAGCAAAATGTTGATTAGGTGGCAGATATACACTATATTGCCAAAAGTATTTGGCCACCTGCCTTGACTCACATATGAATTTGAAATGCCATCCCATTCCTAACCCATAGGGTTCAATATAATGGCTGTCCACCTTTTGCAGCTATTACAGCTTCAACTCTTCTGGGAAGGCTGTCCACAAGGTTGCGGACTGGTCACACACTGATGTTGGTCGAGAAGGCCCGGCTCTCAGTCTCCGTTCTAATTCATCCCAAAGGGGTTCTATCGGGTTTAGGTCAGGACTCTGTGCAGGCCAGTCAAGTTCATCCACACCAGACTCTGTCATCCATGTCTTTATGGACCTTGCTTCGGGGCCAAACTCAACTCCTGAAACACAACCCCACATCATAATTCCTCCTCTGACAAATTTCACACTCGGCACAATGCAGTCCGAAATGTACCGTTCTCCTGGCAACCTCCGAACCCAGACTCGTCCATCAGATTGCCAGATGTCGGCGACCTCTTTGCACTATGCGCTTCAGCATCCACTGACCCCTCTCTGTCAGTTTACGTGGCCTTCCACTTGGTGGCTGAGTTGCTGTTGTTCCCAAACTCAAACAGTTCCACGCTGGAAATCACTAAGAGCGGCCCATTCTTTCACAAATGTTTGAAGAAACAGTCTCCATGTCTAAGTGCTTGATTTTATACACCTGTGGCCGGGCCAAGTGATTAGGACACCTGATTCTGATCATTTGGATGGGTGGCCAAATACTTTTGGCAATATAGTGTATATTTGGAAGGCCATTTTCAAGAAGGATACTTAAGAGAAACTGCATCTTGTGAGCCGAGGTCGGCCGACACTTTAAGCTATCCCGGTGGTGAAATGGTTTACCCGCCACTTTCACACAAATCAACCGACTACGACCAACTACTGACTACGAGCGGTACCACTGACTAATACGCCGTCGAATGGGTTCTACAAATTGTGAGTTCAAATATTATATTTCTTGATTTTTTCATGTTTCATTTGTTTTATACAATTATTTTAATTTTAACAGAACCACGTAAGTAATGTTTTATTTGCTGAAGCGGGTTTATTGAATGTTAAATGCGCCGAAAAAAAGACAGTTTTGTACACTGTTGAGGAGATTCAATGCCCAGTAGTGTGCAAGTGTGTTTCTGTATAGCAGGGGTCATCAACGCGGTGCCCGCGGGCACCAGGTCGCCCGTAAGGACCAGATGAGTCGCCCGCGGGCCTGTTCTAAAAAAAAAAAAAAAAAGCACAGTCATCCACACCCACTCACACAAAAGGGGTTATTTCTTTCTGCTACCAATATTCTGGTTCCCACAACATAGACAACACATCTGCAAGGGACACAGTCCCTGAAGCACACATGATTGTACAGGCTGCTGGTCCACTAACATTTTCATTAATTACTATTTTTTATGTAACTATTTTTATATTGTTTTACTTTCTTTTTTATCCAAGAAAATGTTTTTTATTTATTTATCTTATTTTATTTAATTTTTTTAAAAAGGGCCTTATCTTCAACAGACCAGGTTGTCAATGAAATTAGATTTGTTTAAAGGGTTTTTAAAACTAGGTCCAGTCCAGATAATGTCCAAGTCGGACTCAGCAACACACACCTTCATTCATGTACACAGAAAAAAATTAGGGAACACAACAGATTGCATATAATTTATTTAAAAAATTACATTTTCAAAATAAGCATTTATGTACAGTCCAGATTATGTCCAGGTCACTCAAATTAGGGAACACAACAACAGATATCATATAATCTATAAACATAATTATACTTTCAAAATAAGCCTTTGAGGACTTCTCATCTTTTTTTTAATGTTTTTTGGCATCATTATCGTTTTCAACCATGTAACTTTCTAAAGTTAGAAAATACTGAATAAATGTTTTAAAGAAAGTAATACTAAGTGAATATCTGTTTTTGGCCTTAAAAATAAACCTTTTACCGAGTACTATAATTAAATTGACTAAATCATGATTGTCAATGAACTCTCCTAAAATAACAGAAACCACATCAAGCTTCATAAACAAACCAATCCTTAAACACATTTTTTCAACTTCCACCCAAAACAAAGACACAATATGACAATACCAAAACAAATGCAGGGTGGATTCAGGCTCCTGACAACAAAATCGGCAATCATCTGACTCTGTCATATTCCATAATTTTAACATTTTCCCTGTGGGTAAGAAGTTATAAATAATTTTAATTTGAAAATAACGATTTTGCACATCGATAGTGGTTTTATAGATTAGTTTGAATATGGCATCCCATGGCAACGGGCAGTCAAAAAAGTCCTCCCATTTTCCATTTGTGTTGTATGAGGCAGCCTTCAAAGATTTCTTTATTAAATACAAATTATATATTTTTCTATTTATTTTAGTTCCTTTTTGCCAACTAGAATTTCTTATTAGAGGTTTACAAACTAATAATTTAGTAGTTCCATAATTCATTATTTGTTTCCATCTTTTCCCAATTACTCCAGTTAGTTGATAAAATGAAAAGCTTGAGCAAGCATCACCATACATAGCTCTAAATTCATCATACTTCATCATTTTACCATTCTCATTGATAATATCATTGACAAAAATGATTGCTCTTTCAAACATATTTTTCCAAAACAAAGGCTTTCCATCTATTACAATATTAGAGTTCATCCATATTAACTGCTGCAAAATATCGTCTCTTTTTTTCTGGCACATAAAATTGAAAACACCACTATGAGTGGATTGTTTCCTTTATGTTTCCCAGCAGACTCTCTGGGAGGGGATCACTTGTAAAAAAGGATACAATTTCTTTTGATACAGTACATGTTTTTTGTCCAACAGGACATTTGTGTACCACTCAATGTTTAAATACATATTTGGAACAATTGATGCTTTTAAAGACAGACACATAGCTTCAAGGTTGAGAAGTTTCAGTCCCCCATATTCATACTCTTTGTACAAAACCTTTCTTTTAATCTTTTCTGGTTTGCCGTTCCAGACAAAATCGAAGACCCTCCGCTCATAAATCTTAAAAAAGTTTTGTGATGGAGCTGGTAATGACAAAAACAAATAAATAAATTGAGGAATAATTAACGAGTTGGCAATAGACATTTTACCATAAAAGGTTAGGGATTTCCCTTTCCATAATTGCATAATTTTGTCCAGCTTTCTTAGTCGATTATCATAATTTACTGAGCCTAGATCTTCCAGATTTTCTGGGACAACAACACCAAGTATGTTAACTGGTCCATCTGTCCACAAAACAGGCACTTTGCATTCCATTCGAAAGGACGTTCCCTTTAGATTTCCGATCCTTAACATTTTACATGTATCATAATTAAGCTTAAGGCCAGATTGCTGAGAAAATATGTCCAAAAGATTAAGAAGGTTCCGCAAACAATGAGGAAAAATCGTATCTTTGTGAATCAGCCTTTTCTGACATGAACTTCATCAAGAACAAACACAGAACACGCCTCACTGATGCACATCTGCAAGACTCACTCAGAGTTGCAGTGTCAAGTTACACACCAGAGTACAACACACTAGTTAACAGCATGCAATGCCAGGCTTCCCACTAACTGACAAAGAAACAGATAACAGATTTGGTGTCCAGTTCAAAGTGTGACATGATTTAAAAATTTGAGAGTTTACTTTTGTATTTTACATGAGTTATTATTTGTACAAACATGGTGCAAAGTAATTCATGATTTGTTAAAAAATGTTAGTGGCTAGCTAGTTAAAATGGGATATTGTGATTTCACAAGACTGTCTTAGAAGTGATCATTTGAAAATGTTCAATTTGAAAAATGTGCACTTAGAGAAAATATAAAAATAAAGTGTTGCATATTGATATTTATCTGTTTCTATATATATTTATTGTGAGAAATCATTAAGATGATCGGTGTTTCCACAAAGATAAATATCATCAATTATTAATAATAACAGAGTTAAAGGTAAATTGAGCAAATTGGCTACTTCTGGCAATTTATTTAAGTGTGTATCTAACTGGTAGCCCTTCGCATTAATCAGAACCCAAGAAGTAGCCCTTGGTTTCAAAAAGGTTGGTGACCCCTGCTGTATAGTATCTCCAGCCGTGTCCATGTGGTGACATCAATTACAATATTTTGAGAGGTGAAGTCGGACTAAGTAGGACATCACTGAAGGCGTAGGTGAGAAAAGCACGGCCCGCCACTGCGTTCAATAGACGCTCTTGTCACCTTTTTTGTATTTGACTTTATTAAATGTATTTATATTATTTGGTGCAGGAGGGGATGGAAAGAGGGGGAAAAAAGGAAGACGGGGGGGAATTGCGGGGACAAGAGGGGTTAAGACAGAGAGACAACAACAACATCAAACACAACAATAACAACAACAACAATAGAACAACATCAGCAAATAGGATATGTACAAATATGATGGTAAAAGTGACAGCAAAGAAGCAGTTAGTGAAATAAATAATAACACAGAAATGACAATGAACATTATGACACTACAAATGGAGCAATACTAATACCAATATAAATAGCACTATTGATAATGAATATTAACAATAATTACCTCTATTATCAACAATACAATTGTTTAAATGCAACAATACATATATGTAATGATAACTTGACATACAAAAGAAAGCAGATACATAGAGGGGAAGAAAGAGAAGCCAACTGTATTAACCTTGTAGATTGTTATAGTAACAATAGGTTAAGCTCTGTCAGTGTGCCATGTGTTACCCAGTTCACCCAAGGGTAACAACGTTAATATATGTTTGATGAAAAGTGATTATATGCATGATTGTATGTATGTATATGTACTTGTATATGTACAGTATGTGCATATGTATGTTTGTGTAAGTCTAAGTCTAAGTTAAGGCGATACTTGGAGAGACAAGTTTTTTCCAACGTGGTAATTGATGAAAGAAGTTTGAAAACCACGGTCCTAGTTTATACCTTTATTAAGTTAAAGTTAAAGTACCCATGATTGTCATTGCACACTAGGTGTGGCAAAATTATTCTCAGCATTTGACCCTTCACCCTTGATCACCCCCTGGGAGGTGAGGAGAGCAGTGAGCTGCAGCGGTGGCTGCTCCCGGGAATCATTTTTGGTGATTTAACCCCCAATTCCAACTCTTGATGCTGAGTGCGAAGCAGGGAGGTAATGGGTCCCAGTTTTATAGTCTTTGGTATGACTCGGCCGGGGTTTGAACTCACGACCTACCGATCTCAGGGCGGACACTCTAACCTGCCAGTTAATGCAGTGTTTTTCAACCATTGTGCTGCAACACACTAGTGTGCTGCGAGATACAGTCTGGTGTGCCGTGGGAGAGATTATCTAATTTCACCTATTTGGGTTAAAAATATTTTTTGCAAACCAGTAATTATAGTCTGCAAATGATGTATTGTTGAGTTTCGGTGCTGTCCAGAGCTCGGCAGAGTAACCGTGTAATACTCTTCCATATCAGTAGGTGGTAACCGATAACTAATTGCTTTGTAGATGTCAGGAACAGCGGGAGGCAGGGTGCAGGTAAAAAGGTGTCTAATGCTTAAACCAAAAATAAACAAAAGGAGAGTGCCCCTAAGAAAAGGCATTGAAGCTTAGGGAAGGCTATGCAGAACGAACCTAAAACTGAACTGGCTACAAAGTAAACAAAAACAGAACGCTGGACGACAGCAAAGACTTACTGTGGAGCAAAGACAACGTCCACAATGTTCATCCGAAATTGACATGACAATCAACAATGTCCCCACAAAGAAGGATACAAAACCTGAAATATTCTTGATTGCTAAAACAAAGTAGATGCGGGAAATATCGCTCAAAGGAGGACATGAAACTGCTACAGGAAAACACAGAAATAGGAGTGCAAGACAAGAAGTAAAAACACTACACACAGGAAAACACCAAAAAAGTCAAAATAAGTCACGGTGTGATGTGACAGGTGGTGATAGTACACCTACTTTGAGACAAGAGCTATAGTGATGCATGCTTGGTTATGCTTTAAATTCATATCCAACGACGACTTTTTCCTGTCAACTGAGTTTCGTTTTTGGTAACACTTTAGTATGGGGAACATATGCACTATTAATTAGTTGCTTATTAACACAGGGTTAGAGTTAGGGTCAGTGTTAGGGTTAGGGTTGGGTTTAGGGCTGGGTTAGGGTTGAGGTTGGGGTTACGGTTAGGATTAGGGTAAGGGTTAGGGAAGACTCTTAGTTAATGGCTTACTGGTTGTATAATAAGGCCATGCAGAATAAGGCATTAATAAGTACTTAATCATTACTTAATAAGTACTTAATAAGTACCTAATAATGACTAATTAATAGCCAATATGTTACTAATTTGCATAGGCTCCAGCGCCCCCCGCGACCCCGAAGGGAATAAGCGGTAGAAAATGGATGGATGGATGGATGTGTTCCCCATACTAAAGCGTTACCTCGTTTTTTTATGATTTCAGCTGGTGGTGTGCCTCCGGATTTTTTCAATGAAAAAAAATGTGCCTTGCCTCCAAAAAGGTTGAAAAACACTGAGATAATGAACAAAAACATAAACATTTAACACACCACAACGTCGACCAGCATCCCGGAACAGATTGTGTTCAGCTCCAGAGGTTGTAAAGTTTATTTTTGCACGGTTTAAAAGGTTCTACGGAGTTTTTTTCAGGGTCCTCATAGCAGAAGACGTGACCTCGTAGTCTTTAAATCTGCTCCGACCGACCCTGGCAGGTCACAGCCGGTGACAGGCGGCGTGATGACTTAAGTCATTGCCACCAGCCCAGCAATGAGAGAAATCAGACAATCCCCCACTCCCCATTTCTAACCCCCCCCCCCCCCCTCTCTCTCCGTAATGAGCCACACCTGTACACTGCTTTAAATACCAGAGAGAAGCTTTAAATGTCAGGTGCAATTAAAGCTTATGATTCAAGGCTGCACCAATCAAATCAAGGCCCCCGAGTTCACCCAAGTCTGCCAGAGCCGAGTGGAGATGGTGCGGAGATGCGATGGAGCGCTCCTCCTCTGAACGGCTGTGGCAGCCCAAAGGTGATTGTAAAGTTTACTGCCACTCGCCTGAACTTCTCCATCTTGCCAACTCCCAGCCTTTATCAAGGGAAAGGTTTACGGCGTTGTCTGCTATATGAGCTGAAAAATGACAGCGGATAGGAAATGATAAGGCTTGGGGAGGTTGGAGGGGGGTATAAGTTTTATTTGGGCGAGATGCGAGTAGATAACACACGCACTGCCAGGCTGCGTTTATGAGGAAAATGACCCATCAATTAGGCAGTTAATTGTTAGTCTTTTTGGCCACACTACTTGCTTGTGTTCGGATCGGTTTCAGTTTCAGTTTATGTGGAAAATGCACGCGATACAATGTGATGCATCACACAATTCCGGTTGTTTCATTACAGCACGTCCGAAAAGAAGTAGGAAGAAGCAGAACTTATTTAATCCTACCCCTTTTCATACCATAGCAATTTTTTGGGAACCATGATTGACAGTATGTCCTAACTTGTTCACCGGTCCTCATATGGACGGTACTTTTCCTTGTTGATGTCTCAAGAAGGGTAGAAATACAAGAACACACACACACACACACACGCACACGCGCGTTAAAATGTGAGGTAAAAAGACTAGATTTGCATTAAAAAAATACTAAAAACTAGTTAACTAGCTGCATGGACATACAATCCTAAATTAAGATTTGTATATCTAGAAATTCAGTTTCAGTTTCAGTTTATGTGGAACATGCACGCGATACAATGTGATGCATCACACAATTCCGGTTGTTTCATTACAGCACGTCCGAAAAGGAGTAAGAAGAAGCAGAGCTTATTTAATCCTACCCCTTTTCATACCATAGCAATGTTTTTGGGAACCATGATTTGTGTCCTAACTTGTTCACCGGTCCTCATATGGACAGTACTTTTCCTTGTTGATGTCTCAAGAAGGGTAGAAATACAAAAACACACACACACGCGTCAAAATGTGAGGTAAAAAGACTAGATTTGCATTAAAAAAGTACTAAAAACTAGCTAACTAGCTGCATAGACATACGGTCCTCATATGGACGGTACTTTTCCTTGTTGATGTCTCAAGAAGGGTAAAAATACAATAAACACACGCACACACACACACACACACACACACACACACACATCAAAATGTGAGATAAAAAGACTAAATTTGCATTTTTTTTTAATTCTAAAAACTAGTTATCTAGCTGCATAGACATACAATCCTAAATTAAGATTTGTATATCTAGAAATTCAGTTTCAGTTTCAGTTTATTTGGAACAAGCACGCGATACAATGTGATGCGTCACACAATTCCGGTTGTTTCATTACAGCACGTCCGAAAAGGAGTAGGAAGAAGCAGAGCTTATTTAATCCTACCCCTTTTCATACCATAGCAATGTTTTTGGGAACCATGATTTATGTCCTAACTTGTTCACCGGTCCTCATATGGACGGTACTTTTCCTTGTTGATGTCTCAAGAAAGGTAGAAATACAAGAACACACACACACGCGTCAAAATGTGAGGTAAAAAGACTAGATTTGCATTAAAAAAGTACTAAAAACTAGCTAACTAGCTGCATAGACATACAATCCTCATATGGACGGTACTTTTCATTGTTGATGTCTCAAGAAGGGTAAAAATACAATAAACACACGCACACACACACACACACACACACACACACACACACACACACACACATCAAAATGTGAGATAAAAAGACTAGATTTGCATTTTTTTTTAATTCTAAAAACTAGTTAACTAGCTGCATAGACATACTATCCTAAATTAAGATTTGTATATCTAGAAATTCAGTTTCAGTTTCAGTTTATTTGGAACATGCACGCGATACAATGTGATGCATCACACAATTCCGGTTGTTTCATTACAGCACGTCCGAAAAGGAGTAGGAAGAAGCAGAGCTTATTTAATCCTACCCCTTTTCATACCATAGCAATGTTTTTGGGAACCATGATTTATGTCCTAACTTGTTCACCGGTCCTCATATGGACGGTACTTTTCCTTGTTGATGTCTCAAGAAGGGTAGAAATACAAGAACACACACACACACACACACACACACACACACACACACACACACACACACACACACACACACACACATCAAAATGTGAGATAAAAAGACTAAATTTGCATTTTTTTTAAATTCTAAAAACTAGTTAACTAGCTGCATAGACATACAATCCTAAATTAAGATTTGTATATCTAGAAATTCAGTTTCAGTTTCAGTTTATGTGGAACATGCACGCGATACAATGTAATGCGTCACACAATTCCGGTTGTTTCATTACAGCACGTCCGAAAAGGAGTAGGAAGAAGCAGAGCTTATTTAATCCTACCCCTTTTCATACCATAGCAATTTTTTGGGAACCATGATTGACAGTATGTCCTAACTTGTTCACCGGTCCTCATAAGGACGGTACTTTTCCTTGTTGATGTCTCAAGAAGGGTAGGAATACAAGAACACGCACACACACACACACACACACACACACACACACACACACACACACACACACACACACACACACACACACACACACACACACACACACACACACGTAAAATGTGAGGTAAAACGACTAAATTGGCATTAAAAAAATACTAAAAACTAGTTAACTAGCTGCATTGACATACAATCCTCATATGGACGGTACTTTTCATTGTTGATGTCTCAAGAAGGGTAAAAATACAAGAACACATACACGCACGCACACACACACACGCACACACACACACGCATCAAAATGTTAGATAAAAAGACTAGATTTGCATTTTTTTTAAATTCTAAAAACTAGTTAACTAGCTGCATAGACATACAATCCTAAATTAAGATTTGTATATCTAGAAATTCAGTTTCAGTTTCAGTTTATGTGGAACATGCACGCGATACAATGTAATGCGTCACACAATTCCGGTTGTTTCATTACAGCACGTCCGAAAAGGAGTAGGAAGAAGCAGAGTTTTTTTAATCCTACCCCTTTTCATACCATAGCAATTTTTTGGGAACCATGATTGACAGTATGTCCTAACTTGTTCACCGGTCCTCATATGGACGGTACTTTTCCTTGTTGATGTCTCAAGAAGGGTAGGAATACAAGAACACGCACGCACACACACACACACACACACACACACACACACACACACACACACACACACACACACACACACACACACACACACACACACACACACACACACACATGCACGCACACACGCGTTAAAATGTGAGGTAAAAAGACTAGATTGCCATTAAACAAATACTAAAAACTAGCTAACTAGCTGCATTGACATACGGTCCTCATATGGATGGTACTTTTCATTGTTGATGTCTCAAGAAGGGTAAAAATACAAGAACACACACACACACACGCATCAAAATGTGAGATAAAAAGACTAGATTTGCATTTTTTTTTAGTTCTAAAAACTGGTTAACTATCTGCATAGAGATACAATCCTAAATTAAGATTTGTATATCATAGCAATTTTTTTGGGAACCATGATTTATGTCCTAACTTGTTCACCGGTCCTCATATGGACGGTACTTTTCCTTGTGGATGTCTCAAGAAGGGTAGAAATACAAGAACACGCACACAAGCACACACACACACCTACACGTCAAAATGTGAGATAAAAAAGACTAGAGTTGCATAAAGAAAATACTAAAAACTAGTTAACTAGCTGCATAGACATACAATCCTAAATTAAGATTTGTATATCTAGAAGTTCAGTTTCAGTTTCAGTTTATGTGGAACATGCACACGATACAATGTGATTCATCACACATTTCCAGTTGCTTCATTACAGCACGTCCGAAAAGATGTAGGAAGAAGCAGAGCTTATTTAATCCTACCCCTTTTCATACCATAGCAATTGTATCCAATTTCCTTGTTCTCTGCAACAGAACAGTGAACAGATGAATAATAAATAAATAATATCCCTTAGTAAGCAAACAAATATTGAATACATAAATAATCTTTGTCTCAATAAAAAAAAAGAAAAAGGGTTCAAGATGTTTATCATATTTCTTGTTCTGTGTACTTTGTGAACACTTGTTGTTTGAACAGTCTCTTAAACGGAATCATATTGGTGCTTTGTTGGATTTCTATGTTTAATCCATTCCATAATTTAATTCCATTTACTAATATGCTAAAGGTTTTAAGTGTTGTACGTTTTAAATTAGATTTTCCTCTGAGGTTATATTTCTCCTCTTTTATTGAGAATAATTGTTGTACATTCTTGAGTAGCAGGTTATAGTTTGCTTTATACATCATTTTAGCTGTTTGCAAATGCACCAAATTGTTGAATTTCAATACTTGTGATTAAATAAATAAAGGGTTTGTCTGTTCTCTATATCCAACATTATGTGTTATTCTAATTTTTTGTAACACAGTTAGTTAGTGAATGAAGCACACTTTTGTAGTTGTTTCCCATATTTCTACACAATGACTCAGAAATGTAACACTAGTGAGCAGTAGAGAATATGAAGTGATTTTTGGTCTAGAACAAGGGCATTATATCATTCATTCAGGATTTCACATTTCTTCATTGAAACGGGGAACACATGTCTTGTGCTGAAAGACATAAACATCCCATCAGCCGGCATTCCAGTGAGAGCAGGCATTGTGCAGTAAGTGTTTGTTTTATTATGTTCATAGTTTGTATTTCTTGTTTAGCACTTAGCAATAGTGCTACTTGCTAAATATGCTCATCACTCAGCTTCCAAAGGTTGTAGCTAATCCTCCTTATGTTCAAGCGCAAAAATTAAAAGTTCTGGTTTAACATTTAACATAAAAGAAAGACGTGTTCTTGTCTGACATAAGGATTGTGAATAAAAATAAACAAACTTTTTTTTTTTTTAAGTGCAGTTGTCGTTCAAAGTTCATGGCTGGTGGGGCAACCTTTTTTTTTTGTTTGTTTAACATTACATATGCTGTAATCCAGTGTTTTTCAAACTGTTCTGAGCCAAGGCACATTTTTTTTCATTGAAAAAATTCTGAGGCACCCCACCAGCAGAAAACATTAAAAAAATGAAACTCAACAGCTGATATTGACAGTAAAAAGTCGTTCTGGCAATTGTTTGATATGAATTCAAACCATAACCAACCAGGCATCACTATAGCTCGTCTCAAAGTAGGTGTACTGTCACCACCTGTCACATCACATCCTGACTTGTTTTGAGTTTTTTGGTGTTTTCCTGTGTGTAGTGTTTTAGTCCCTGTCTTATGCTCCTGTTTTGTGGTTGATTGTCATGTCATTTACGGATGTACTTTGTGGACGCCGTCTGCTCCACACGCTGTAACTCTTTGCTTTCGTCCAGCATTCTGTTTTTGTTTACTTTGCAGCCAGTTCAGTTTTAGTTTTGCATAGCCATCCCTAAGCTTCAATGCCTTTTCATTAGACACCTTTTTACCTGCAAACCACTGTCGTCGTTCCTGACATCTACAAAGAAATTAGCTACCTGCTGCCACCTACTGGTATGGAATAATATTACACGGTTACTCTGCAGAGTTCTAGACAGTACAGACACTCAACAACGGCACATTTACGGATTATGATTACTGGTTTGCAAAAAATATTTTTAACCCAATTAGTTGAAATTAGATATTCTCCCACGACACACCAGACAATATCTCACGGTACACTAGTGTGCACAGTGGTTGAAAAACACTGCTGTAATCAATGTGGCTGTCGTCTGTCTTTGATGGTTTTAAGTCAATCTGTGACTCTTTTAATCTTACACAGCCCAGAGAAATCTTCTCTTTTAGATCTTTTTTTTAACAAATTCTCCTCATAAATATTCTGATGTTGGTATATTTGCAAATGATTTGAGTGACTACTGTGTTATCCCCACTGTTAGGCAAGCTAAGCTACAAAACATTTTGTGAGCAGGCTTTTTATCATGATGTATGGCTCTTTGATTGGTCCAGGATCAGTCTTTTTAGTGATGTTGAGTTGGCTTTGAAATATTTTCACGATGCATTTATCCCTATTATAATTATTCAAACAAACATGCACCTCTGTGTAAATTCAGAGTAAAAGGTAAAAATAATTCTTGGTTCTCTCTTGAACTGTCCAGTCTACTAAAAGAAAGGGATGCTGCGTGGGCCAAGGCTAGAAATACCAAATCCCAGGCTGACTCAATGATTTTTAGGCCGCTCACACATTGCTTTACTTCTCTTGTCAAGAATTCAAAGTCTGAGTTTTATTTTTTGCAAACCACCAATAGCTTAAATCAGCGGTCCCCAAACTATGGCCCGCGGGCCGAATCTGGCCCGCCAGCGTCCAAAATCCGGCCCGCGGGAAGTCCCAAGTAAAAAAAAAAGAAAAATTACAATTAAAATGATTTTTGGTTTTTTTTAATTATCATTTTTTTAAATCTGTCCTTTGTAATCCATTTTCTACCGCTCGGTGTCTCCCAGCCGCTCAGGCAAATCATATTGTCTAAAAATGCATTTTCCCATCGATAACGTGAAATCATCGGGCTTGGAATATATATATATATATATATATATATATATATATATATATATATATATATATATATATATATATATATATATATATATATATATATATATATATATATATATATATATATATCAGGGGTGGGGGAAAAAATTGATTCGAATTCGAATCGCGATTCTGACGTTGTGCGATTCAGAATCGATTCTCATTTTTTAAAAAATAAATTTTTTATTTTTTATTTTTTTTATTTTTTATTTTTTATTAATCAATCCAACAAAACAATACACAGCAATACCATAACAATGCAATCCAATTCCAAAACCAAACCCGACCCAGCAACACTCAGAACTGCAAAATACAGAGCAATTGAGAGGAGACACAAACACGACACAGAAAAAACCAAAAGTAGTAAAACAAAAATGAATATTATCAACAACAGTATCAATATTAGTTACAATTTCAAAATAGCAGTGATTAAAAATCCCTCATTGACATTATCATTAGACATTAAAATAAAAAAGAACAATAGTGTTAGAGTGGCTTAAACTTGCATCGCATCTCATAAACTTGACAACACACTGTGTCCAATATTTTCACAAAGATAAAATAAGTCATATTTTTGGTTCATTTAATAGTTAAAACAAATTTAAATAATTGCAAACAGTTGATAAAACATTGTCCTTTACAATTATAAAAGCTTTTTACAAAAATCTACTACTCTGCTTGCATGTCAGCAGACTGGGGCAGATCCTGCTGAAATCCTATGTATTGAATGCATAGAGAATCCTTTTGAATCTTGGCAAAAATCTTACCCACACGATTATCAAATGTAATAGGAAAATTAATTCGTACTGACCAAACTGGCTTCATGGAAGGTCGACAATCTTCAGACAATACAAGGAAATTGTTTAATGTTATTTACTATGCTAGAAGTCTCCCTTATCCCACAGCAGTATGTACTGTTGATGCGGAGAAGGCATTCCACCGCATAAACTGGTCATTTATGTTTTGCACATTACGTAAATTTGGATTTGGAGATAATTTTATACAATGGATTAAGATGCTTTATACAAGGCCCATGGCATCAGTCAAAACCAATAATCATATTTCAGAACCTTTTTTGTTAAAAAGAGGAGTAAAACAGGGATGTCCTGCAACTGGACTATTATTTAATTTGGTAATTGAACCCTTAGCTGCAAAAAACAGAAGTGAAAATAATATTCATGGTATAAAAATTGGCTCTCAGTATAATAAGCTATCGATGTATTGTGACGACATAATTGTTTTACCTGTCACATGTTAACTCCTCTCTTCTTTATATCAATAATGTCATCACTGAATATGGCTGTTTATCATGGTATAAAGTTAATTGGGACAAATGTGACATAATACCACTAAATAAACACTGCAAGAAATTACAAGTTCAGAACTCCAAAATTAAATTGTATTGCATTATTATGGTATTGTTGTGTATTGTTTTCAAAAAAAAAAAAAAAAAAAAAAAATCGATTTTGAATCGAGAATCGTTTTGAATTGAAAAAAAATCGATTTTGAATCGAATCGTGACCCCTAAAATCATTTTTGAATC
>NC_084744.1:45224610-45294610 GCF_033978785.1 Entelurus aequoreus
AAGGTAACAAATCATATAGTGTATAATTAACAAAACCTAACGAAAACTTCATTGTGCCCAAAAATGAACTTATCACACAACCGTCTTGACTTCGACCACATTACACATACTTAGTCAACAGCCATATATGTCACACTAAGAGTGACAGTATAAAAAATGCCAACACTGTCATAAATATGTGCCATATAGTGAAACCATACTAAACAACAACGACAAACACATTTTGGAAGAGTATTTGCAACCGCAACACAACATAAACACTGCGGAACAAATTCCCAGAGTTCCCTGCAGCACCAACTCTTCCGGGACGATACAATATAAACAAACGCCATTGGTGAATCCACACCTAACATCCATTGTAATGATACCAAGTACAGGAGCGTATCTAGTTGATACTACTATGATTACGTCAATATTTTTTAACATCACAACATCTTCTTTCATTAAAAAAATATATTATGTTTATAAACTCAGTAAATATGTCCCTGGACACATGAGGACTTTGAATATGACCAATGTATGATCCTGTAACTACTTGGTATCGGATTGATACCCAAATGTGTGGTATCATACAAAACTAATGTAAAGTATCCAAACAAAGAAGAATAAGTGATTATTACATTTTAACAGAAGTGTAGATAGAACACGTTAAAATATTAAGTATGCAAAAATTAACAGTAAATGAACAAGTAGATTAATAATTCATTTTTTCCACTTTTCCTTAATAATGTTGACAAAATAATAGAATGATAAATGACACAATATGTCACTGCATACGTCAGCAGCTAAATGGTAGCCTTTTCGGACGTGCCGTAATGAAACAACCGGAAATATGTGATGCATTACATTGTATTGTATGCATGTTCCAAATAAACTGAAACTGAACTGAACTGAACTATGTTTAATGTACCCTTTGATTGATTGTAATATAATAATATAATATATATATTTTTTTAAACAAAAGAAGATGTGATGTTAAAAAATATAGATGTAATCATAGTAGTATCGACTAGATACGCTCCTGTACGTGGTATCATTACAGTGGATGTTAGGTGTAGATCCACCAATGGTGTTTGTTTATATTGTAGTGTCCCGGAAGAGTTGGTGCTGCAGGGAACTCTGGAATTTGTTCTGTAGTGTTTATGTTGTGTTGCGGTGCAAATATTCTTCCAAAATGTGTTTAGTGTGGTTTCACTATATGGCACATGTTTATGACAGTGTTGGCATTGTTCATACTGCCACCCTTAGTGTGACATGTATTGATTGATTGATTGATTGAAACTTTTATGAGTAGATTGCACAGTACAGTACATATTCCGTACAATTGACCACTGAATAGTAACACCCGAATAAGTCAAGGTCCACGTTAATCAATTATTGGTACTGTCACACCAAATTTCTTCCCCCGTACAAAAACCTTCCCCCCACATTTACTTCCGTGATCATGTTTCCTCTTACGTCATTGACAGCGATCGATAGCACTTCGGCTTCGACTGCCCGTCGCTGGAAAGAATTTAACAAATAAATTTAGTTTGAATAAAGTTTAATAATGTTGATTGATAATGAATTCACTTATTGTACACTGTTATTCATTTCCCCATATGTCCACGAGTCAAATGTGCATTCAGTCAGGAATATCCTCAAGTTAATTTGTCCGATTAATACAGACGTTTTGTTAACGCTATATTATAAAAAATAAAAAATACATTAAAAAAACAATTTACAAACACAAGCTATGGGATGACGTAAAAGACGTAAGAGGAAACGTGACCCCGGAAGTAAATAGGGGGGGAAGGTTTTTGGCGTGACAGTACCATAAGATTTTTTTGTTAAAATAAAGCAATTATGACATTTTTTGTGGTCCCCTTTATTTAGAGAAGTACCGAAAAGTACCGAAATACATTTTGGTACCGGTACCGGTACCAAAATAATACACACACACACACACACCAAGCACCTACTTGCAGAAACGTAGATCGCCGCCTATGGTGGGGACATCTTCCCCTTTTATTTGCATTTCACTCTTCTTTTTTTTTGACCTGAGCCAGCCGGGCCCGTCTTTAACATCGCATACGCCCTCTCGCTTCAATTTCGAGTTTATAGGATTAATAGTTTATTAATGAGAGCTAAAATGGTTTTCCCCAGGCCCTAAATCTGAACTGAGGCGAACCAATTGAGCTCCTCCAAAAAAAAAAAATACTGTCCGGTTACGGCGGATGGACACGAGTCAATTCCCTCTGCATGGGAATGGCTCATTAACGGGGCGAGCCGTGCGCGTTTGTATACGGCCGCCGTCCGTCGACGTGCAGAATGGATTTATGGTGTCACTCAGCCCTGGAGGACGACTAATGAGGGTGCCGGCGTCCGAGTGGGGTAATTCCACCCACAATCCATCCAGTGGAGGGCACCGGGAAGGAGGACACATCCCTCATTATGTGATTGTGTCTCGGGAGCTTTCTTTAATATTTTAATAAATAACACGGGCCCCGACAAGGAATTAATGAATAGTATCATTAATAATGAGCCGGAGCCTTGTAGTGATGGGACAGATATTAAATCGAAGCAGCGCGGCGAGATCTCCTGAGATTTGGGATCGCTCCGGCAAGCAAACAAGGCCGCCGTACCTCTGTGCCGACAGCTTTTTTTTTTTTACAACAGGTTGAAAGTAATAAAGGGGGATTTTCTCTGCGAAGGAGTTAAGCCCCGGGAAATCTGCTCATGTAGATCGCGGCGAGCGGCGCGGCCAAATGTGATCCTTAATTAAACTTTAATCAAGACGACGCTGTTTGCGGGGAGATGTCGTTTAGAGGAAGGTGTCCCCCAGACCCCCCCCCCCCCCCCCAGTCAACCTCCCCGCGTCGTCATGTAGTGGTCGTACACCCGCTTATGTGCCGACTAACCAAACCTGGGTTTTGTTTGTGTTCGCTCAGCTGAAGCCTGCCGGTTTTTTCTCTCTGCACGGGTTTTGATTCCTCAGCAGCGGCGCCGTACTCGATTTCGCTGGCAGTAAGTCTTGCCCTTTCCCGTCCATGCACATGCGGGCGGATATTAGCCGCCTTATTGCGACACAATGTGACATGAATGTTAGCCCCGTTAAATGACAGCCACGGAAATCAGGGCCGAGATGCACTTTATCACATTAGGCTGTCGCACGGAATCAAACGTCCCGGTGTTAAAGCACAGATTGCAATCTGGGATATTTTTGAAGATTCAGTTTCAGTTTCAGTTTATTTGGAACACGTACGCGATACAATGTGACGCATCACACAGTTCCGGCATACTTGCCAACATTGAGACCTCCGAATTCAGGAGATGGGGGGGGGGGGGGGGGGGGGGGGGGGGGTTGCGCGTAGCGGGGGGTGTATATATTTATTATATATATATATATATATATATATACAGTGTATATATATATATATATATATATATATATATATACAGTGTATATATATATATATACACTGTATATATATATATATATATATATATATATATATATATATATATATATATATATATATATATATACACTGTATATATATATATATATATATATATATATATATATATATATATATATATATATATATATATATATACACTGTATATATATATATATATATATATATATATATATATATATATATATATATATATATATATATATATATATATATATATATACACTGTATATATATATATATATATATATATATATATATATATATATATATATATATATATATATATATATATATATATATATATATATATATATATATATAAATAAATATATATATACATATATATATATTAGGTGTGTGGGAAAAAATCAATTCGAATTCGAATCGCGATTCTCACATTGTGCGATTCAGAATCGATTCTCATTTTAAAAAAATCGATAACATTTTTTTATTTTTTTTTATTTTTGTATTAATCAATCCAACAAAACAATACACAGCAATACCATAACAATGCAATCCAATTCCAAAACCAAACCCGATCCAGCAACACTCAGAACTGCAATAAACAGAGCAATTGAGAGGAGACATAAACACGACACAGAACAAACCAAAAGTAGTGAAACAAAAATGAATATTATCAACAACAGTATCAATATTAGTTACAATTTCAACATAGCAGTGATTTAAAATCCCTCATCGACATTATCATTAGACATTTATAAATAAATAAAAGATATGCTTATGACACTTGCATCGCATGTCATAAGCTTGACAACACACTGTGTCCAATATTTTCACAAAGATAAAATAAGTCATATTTTTGGTTCATTTAATAGTTAAAACAAATTTACATTATTGCAATCAGTTGATAAAACATTGTCCTTTACAATTATAAAAGCTTTCTACACAAATCTACTACTCTGCTTGCATGTCAGCAGACTGGGGTAAATCCTGCTGAAATCCTATGTATTGAATGAATAAAGAATCGTTTTGAATCGGGAAAAAATTGTTTTTGAATTGAGAATCGTGTTGAATTGAAAAAAAAATCGATTTTGAATCGAATCGTGACCCCAAGAATCACAGCCCTAATATACATTTTTATATACATTTGTACATATAAATTATCCGTTCATGAATGAGTATATCCGTTCGGCCACCGTGTTCAATGGAGAAGTCTAATCTACAAAATTTGCAGGCAGCATACTCCTTCCCCTTCGAGCTGTCCTGGATGAACTGAAATTATTTTTTTCCAATCATTTTGGAACTTGCAAGCATACTTCTTCTTCTTACTCGTCATCGCCATGTCTCTTCTTCGTTCTTCTGCTTCGTCTCTGTTATGTTTTTGGACATTACTACTTGCCGTAGTTTTGAAGCAATGCATGATGGGAATCGGGATGTTGTGTGTCAGTGTATTAACATGCCGGCTGGAATAAACACACGCTGAGAAATAGCTTTGTGCCTGCCTACTTTATGGGTTATAGATAAACCTGTGGATTACGGAGACATATATAATAATCTCCTTTTCAGGTTGTAGAGGACGCTAAAGGCAGTGTCTTTAAGGCACGCCCCCAATATTGTTGTCCGGGTGGAAATCGGGAGAAATTCGGGAGAATGGTTGTCCCGGGAGATTTTCGGGAGGGGCACTGAAATTCGGGAGTCTCAAGTATTGGCAAGTATGAGTTCCGGTTGTTTCATTACAACACGTCCGAAAAGGAGTAATCCTACCCCTTTTCATACCATAGCAATTGTATCCAGTTTCCTTGTTCACCGTATGGTGAATAAATAAAATAATAAATAAATAATATACCATAGTAACTATACAAATATTAAATACATAAATAATATTTGTCTCATTAAAAACAGAAAAGGAAAAAAAGGGTTCAAGATGCTCATCATAATTCTTGTTCTGATTATTTATTCTTATATTGGTTTTATATATTTATATATTTATTTTTTGTCTTTATTCAGTCATTGGTGGAGCAAAGGATAATATTTGAATATTGTTTTTAATATTGTTGTGCAGCACTTTAGAAGCATTTTTGTTGTTTAAATGTGCTATATAAATAAAGTGGACTGGATTGGATTCTTTGCACTTTGTGAACACTTGTAGTTTGAACAATCTCTTAAAGTGAATCATATTGGTGCTTTATTTCATTTTTTTGTTTAAACCATTCCATAATTTAATTCTACATACAGATATGCTAAAGGTTTTAAGTGTTGTACGCGCATACAGATGTTTTGAATTAGATTTTCCTCTAAGGTTATATTTCTCCTCATTTGTTGAGAAGAAATGTTGTACATTCTTGGCTAGCAGGTTATAGTTTGCTTTATACATCATTTTAGCTGTTTGCAAATGCACCAAATTGTTGAATTTCAACAATTGTGATTTAATAAATAAACATATGTTTCTTATTGCAAGTTTGTCCTTAAATAAAATAACATACAAGACAACTTGTCTGTTATTAGTAAGTAAACAAACAAATGCTCCTAATTAGTCTGCTGACATATGCAGTAACATATTGTGTCATTTATCTACCTAGTATTTTGTCAACAATATATTTACAATTGTTGTACATTCTAGGGTAGCAGGTTATAGTTTGCTTTATACATCATTTTAGCTGTTTGCTAATGCACCAAATCTTTGAATTTCAATCATTGTGATTTAATAAATAAAGGGTTTGTATGTTCTCTATATCCAACATTAAGTATTATTCTAATTGATCTTTTTTGTAACACAGTTAGTGAATGAAACGCACATTTGTAGTTGTTTCCCCGTATTTCTACACAATAACTCAGATATGTAACACTAGTGAGCAGTAGAGATTTGCATTCAACTGTATTAGGATTGAGACTGAACGTGGCATACTTGGCACCAACAGTCAAGAGCAAGATTATTCATAGCCTGGAACAGTTTTGAGTTAAAGCACATTTTTTTTATTTTCTGTTTTGGCCTTCTTTTACAACAGGGGTGTCAAACTCATTTTAGATCGGGAGCCACATGGGAGAAAAATCTACTCCCAAGTGGGCCGGACTGGTAAAATCACGGCACGATGACTTAAAAATAGAAACAACTTCAGATTGTTTTCTTTGTTTAAAAATAAGACAAGCACTTTCTGAAAATGTACAAATCATAATGTTGTTAGGGTTTTTTTACACTTGCATGTTGCGGTTAATAGTATTCTATCTTTAGTTGTCGTTATTTATACTTATATATCAAGATAAAAAAATAATATCAAAATCAAATTACAGGATGTTATTCATGTAGTTTGATAATTTTCCTCATGTGGTTTATGTTTTATTTTTTTACATATGTAGCATCATCTACAAAGATACAAATAATTGCTACAATTGATACAAAAAAAATCACGGCACGATAACAAGTACCAATGATTGGTGTGGTGAAATTGCTCTCTGTGTCTGACCCATCCCCTTGTTCCACCCCCAGGGAGGTGAGGGGAGCAGTGAGCAGCAGTGAGCAGCAGTGGTGGCAGCGCTCGGGAATCATTTTGGTGATTTAACACCCAGTTCCAACCCTTGATGCTGAGTGAGGTAATGGTTCCCATGTTTATAGTCTTTGGTATGACTCGGCCGGGGTTTGAACTCACAACCTACGGATCTCAGGGCGGACACTCTAACCACTAGGCCACTGAGCAGGTTAACTGTAAATTAAGTAAAGTAAGTAAGTAAGTAAGTAAGGTAAGGTTAATAGTATTCTATCTTTATTTGTCAATATTTTAACTTTCTGAATGCATGATGTGATAATGTTCATCAGTCAACTCATTGGCGTTCATTTTCAATCTATCAAGATAAAAAAATAATACCAAAATCAAAATACAGTATGTTATTTATGTAGTTTGCTCTTTTTCCTCGACTGGTGCACTAACATCCATCCATCCATTTTGTACCGCTTGTCACGTTCGGGGTCGCTGGGGTGCAGGGCCATCATGTGGTTATTTTATTTTTTTACATATGTAGCATCATCTAGGAAGATACAAATAATTGCTATTGTGACATCTAGTGGACACATTTAGAACAGCAGGTTTTTTTCATTCAATAATTTCGGCTCATTTTTATACTTAGCAAACTCATCCCACGGGCCGGATAAAACCTGGGCCGTACGTTTGACCCCCCTGCTTTACAATGTTGGGTACTCGTGTTAAATCATATGGTTCATGCATTTTGGCTTGAGCTGGCAGGCAGTTTTATATGCCTCTGTTCTTGGGGTTTTGCAGTCTGGCTACATTGTAAAGTCACTGCGAGGTAAATGTACTTATTTAGCTCTTAGTCAGAGGGGGAGCATATGAGTAAACACACAAAAGTGAGATAAAGTCATATTTTCATCTAAACTTGGCATGCACAAACACAAATGCTGCTAAAAGAAGACTCCAGCAGACACCAAAACGCACCAACTGAATGCATTTTAATCGGCCTCTTAAGTCATCCAGCAGCAATAAAATTAATTAAATGAAATTGCTGAATAGACAATATTTTTTTAGTTCTATCAGTCCAGATATGTTGATACACACTCGTAGGATGGGAGAATATCTGTCATTCTGTGTCGTTCTCACCATTTCCGGGCCCTGAACGTCTGTCAAAGTGTACCAACTTGTCGGAATACGTTCCCAGACTTCTTCTGTCCATGATTTATGATCTACAATAAACTTCTTAGTCAGCAGGGAAGCGAGGAAACATCGGAATCATGTCGAAATTGTACACAGGTTGGTGATCAACAGCGCCGCTATAAATAGTTTGTCTGCGTCAGCGCTTGTAATAACAATATCACTAATACCGGCCGAGTCATACCAAAGACTTTAAAAATGGGACCCATTACCACCCTGCTTGGCACTCAGCATCAAGGGTTGGAATTGGGGGTTAAATCATCAAAAATGATTCCCGGGCGTGGCCATCGCTGCTGCTCACTGCTCCCCTCACCTCCCAGGGGGTGATCAAGGGTGATGGGTCAAATGCAGATAATAATTTCGCCACACCTAGTGTGTGTGTGACTATCATTGGTACTTGTATACTTGGTTCATATTCAAATCACAACAGGTAAATGGAGTCTGGTTGCCGTTTTTTGGTATTTTTTTTATTATTATTTTTTATTATTAAATAGAGGACCTCCCATTGGCTCTGCTGTAAGCGGACTTTTATTAAGGTTTATTTACAAGTTAGAAAGAAAATTTAAAAAACCCATCCACCGTCATGTCTTTCATAATGATTGTGAACAATAGACAACATTAAAAAAAACGTGCAGTTCCCTTTTGAGAGATTTTAATGGAAAATATGTTATTAAATGTTTTTATATTCAAACAAATTGTTCCAAGTATTCAGACCTTTCTCAATACAGACGTAGCCAACACTTTAATGTGTTATTATGTTGTAGGTTAGTGATTCTCAAACTGTGGTACATGTACCACTACAAGTACGCAGGATCCGTCTAGTGGTACACCAAAAAGAATCACTTGATTAAAGTACAGTGTTTTATTTTCTTATTTTCAAAAATGGTGTTACTGTTCAAACTGTGTGTGATGCTACAACGGCCAAAATTACGAAATATACTTATTAGGTAAAACATCTGCCTTGTTTTAATGAATACGTAGGCCTAGTACGCTCCTGTATTTAAATGTTGGACATTATGGTGGTACTTTGAGAGCCCGGGAACATATTTTATCTGATTAGTTTGCTAAGTATAAAAATGAGCCGACATTTTTGAATGAAAGAAACTGCTCTTCTAAATGTGTCCACTAGATGTCGCAAAAGCTATTATTTGTATCTTTGTAGATGATGCTACATATGTAAAAAAAAAAAACATTATGTTAGTGCACCAGTCGAGGAAAATGAGCAAACTACATAAATAACATCCCGTATTTTGATTGTGATATTATTTTTTGATCTTGATAGATTGGAAAATGAACACCAATGAGTTGACTGATGAACATTATCACATAATTTATTCAGAAAGTACAAATAACTGACAAATAAAGATATAATACTTTTAACCGCAGCATGTAAGTGTAAAAACAACAACAACAAAATACATTTTTAAATAAAGAAATCAATCTGAAGTTGTCTTTATTTTTAAGTTATAGTGCCGTGATTTTACCATTTTACCACACTTGGGAGTAGATTTTTCTTCATGTGGCCCCCGATCTAAAATGAGTTTGACACCCCTGCCATATACATTATGCCGTACATTGGCAATAGTAGCACAGCACACAGAGTAAACAGGTAATAGATCAAATCAAACCATAAAATACAAATAAAACAATATTTGTAAAATAAAAAGCATGGCAGAAAATCATATTATTTATATCTCTGAATGTCTGTATTTTGCCTCCCTATTGTGTTATTCTCCAGTCAAAAAATTCCCAATTCAAAATGTTGGCATGTCTATAAATCCTATTTTTTAAATAAAACCCAGCAAAATAAGAGTCATTACATTTTTTGTTTAACCATCATTAATGTAGAACTATCATAGAGCTTACCCAGTCAGACAATTACTCAGCCACACTGGCAATTATGCAAACATGTGCATACATGGTGTTAATAGAAATTATTTTGTGGGTATCTAATACCTTATCTTAAAGGTAAATGACATTAACGTACATGTAGCGGACGTGGGTCGTGTCGCGTACATAACAATACGCATTATTAAAGCTAGTAAATACAGTATGGGGTAAAGTGCTTACACTTAATCATTGGGGTTTACCCTCATGTGTAGAAGTGTGATAGAATAATGGATTGCCTAGTTTCTGCGTATAAATTAAAATGCAACATAGGGTTGTACGGTATACCGGTATTAGTATAGTACCGCGATACTAATTAATCATTTTCGGTACTATACCGCCTCTGAAACGTACCGTTGCAGTTTTATGAGCAGACGAGCATGTTCGGCAGCACACTATCACAGAGTACGTACAAGCAGACACAGTGTGTAGACAGAAAAGGGAGAACGGACGCATTTTGGCTTAAAAAAATAACGATAAAGGTGAAGTTATAACACTGAAACACCCTCAGGAAGAGGTGCTTTAAGACATGGCTAGCTAGCTAGTGGCTAACGTCCATCCGCCGTCGGCAGTGTTTTAGCTACTTCTAAATCACTAATCCTTGTCTCCATGGTGACAAAGTTTCTTACAAGTATCATTCCTGCAGGACGAGGAATAGCTAAACATGCTTCACTACACATTGTAGCTCACCGACGTCAAAATGTAAACAAACACCATGGGTGGATGTACACCTAACATCCACTGTAATGATATCAAGTACAGTAGTTGATACTACTATGATTACGTCAATATTTTTTGGCATCACAACATCTTCTTTCGTTTAAAAAAAACATATATTATGTTTATAAAGTCAGGGAATATGTCCCTGGACACATAAGGGCTTTGAATACGACCAATGTATGATCCTGTAACGACTTGGTATCGGATTGATACCCAAATGTATCATCCATCATCCAAAACTAATGTAAAGTATCAAACAACAGAAGAATATGTGATTATTACATTTTAACAGAAGTGTAGATACAACATGTTAAAAGAGAAAGTAAGCAGATATTAACAGTAAATGAACAAGTAGATTAATAATTCATTTTCTACCACTTGTCCTTAATAATGTTGACAAAATAATAAAATGGAAAATGACACAATATGTTAGTGCATATGTCAGCAGACTGAATTAGGATGCCTTTGTTCGTTTACTTACTACTACAAGACAAGTTGTATGTTCACTATTTTATTTAAGAAACTTATGTTTAATGTGCCCTAAGATTTTTTTGTTAAAATAAAGCCAATAATGCAAATATTTTGTGGTCCCCTTTATTTAGAAAAGTACCGAAAAGTATCAAAATAATTTTAGTACCGGTACCAAAATATTGGTATCGTTACAACACTAATGAAACTTTTTTTTTTTAAATCAATTAGTAAAAACTGTAGTTTAAAAATATGAATAGTAATTGCATTGAACAGCATCAAAATGAGCATTATCCATGCATATGAGGATATTCAGATCATTTTTGCTTTGGAGATAGGGCCCATTTCTGCGCTGTTTGGACCATATGTTACTACCTACCATCAATATTGATTAATTCCCAGCTGCATGAAAAAAAAATGCCAGTATTTCCTTCATAATAAAAAGTGGATTACTGCGAATCAAAGGAAAGCATCACCAGCTGTCGGCGAGAAAATGAGGCCGAGCTGGCCGGTGATTTATTTATTTATTTTTTTTACGAAATGCAAAATGTGGTGATTAATTAGCTGATGTTTCAGGTAGCACAAGAAGGAGTCAATTTGCAGTTGACAAATGTGCATGATTCCCATGATCAACATGTGCATCATGTGTATTTAATCTTGTCAATTTGTCGGGGGGGGGGGAATAAAGCTGTCATGTAACTTTATCACCTGGGGAATTAGCGGTCAGAGTTGACGGATTAGTGCCCGGGTTTGCTCGCGCCTCCTCTAAAAGCGAAATTCAGCACAACGCGACTGTTTCTGCACTTTCACGTTACGCTCACTGCGTGAGTAATTACAGCCTGGCCGATTTCTGAGCCGCGCTAGGAGATGTAAGAAAAAAAAAAAGAAAGAAAAGATTGATGATGCCTGCTGGGGTAAATAAACAGCTTTAATTTTTGTTTTTTAATAAAATTCCAAAAAATGACTCTTTTTCTTTTCTTGGGTACATTGTGTAAAGACGCATGATCTACACCAGGGGTCACCAACGCGGTGCCCGCGGGCACCAGGTAGCCCGTAAGGACCAGATGAGTAGCCCGCTGGCCTGTTCTAAAAATAGCTCAAATAGCAGCACTTACCAGTGAGCTGCCTCTATTTTTTAAATTGGATTTACTTACTAGCAAACTGGTCTCGCTTTGCTCGACATTTTTAATTCTAAGAGAGACAAAACTCAAATAGAATTTGAAAATCCAAGAAAATATTTTAAAGACTTGGTCTTCACTTGTTTAAATAAATTCATACATTTTTTTACTTTGCTTCTTATAACTTTCAGAAAGAAAATTTTAGAGAAAAAATACAACCTTAAAACTGATTTTAGGATTTTTAAACACATATACCTTTTTACCTTTTAAATTCCTTCCTCTTCTTTCCTGACAATTTAAATAAATGTTCAAGTAAATTTATTTTTTCTATTGTAAAGAATAATAAATCAATTTTAATTTAATTCTTCATTTTAGCTTCTGTTTTTTCGACGAAGAATATTTGTGAAATATTTCTTCTAACTTATTATGATTAAAATTTTAAAAAATTATTCTGGCAAATCTAGAAAATCTGTAGGGTCAAATTTAAATCTTATTTCAAAGTATTTTGAATTTCTTTTAAAATTTTTGTTCTGGAAAATCTAGAAGAAATAATGATTTGTCTTTGTTAGAAATATCGCTTGGTCCAATTTGTTATATATTCTAACAAAGTGCAGATTGGATTTTAACCTATTTAAAACATGTCATCAACATTCTAAAATTAAGCTTAATCAGTAAAAATGACTAATGATGTTCCATAAATTATTTTTTTAATTTTTTCAAAAAGATTCAAATTAGCTAGTTTTCCTCTTCTTTTTTTCGGTTGAATTTTGAATTTTAAAGAGTCGAAATTGAAGATAAACTATGTTTCAAAATGTAATTGTCATTTTTTTCGTGTTTTCTCCTCTTTTAAACCGTTCAATTAAGTGTAAATATCATTAATTATTAATAAAAACATAGAGTTAAAGGTAAATTGAACAAATTGGCTATTTCTGGCAATTTATTTAAGTGTGTGTCAAACTGGTAGCCCTTCGCATTAATCAGTACCCAAGAAGTAGCTCTTGGTTTCAAAAAGGTTGGTGACCCCTTATCTACACTATATTGCCAAAAGTATTTGGCCACCCATCCAAATGATGAGAATCAGGTGTCCTAATCACTTGGCCTGGTGTATAAAATCAAGCACTTAGGCATGGAGACTGTTTCTACAAACATTTGTGAAAGAATGGGCCGCTCTCAGCGATTTCCAGCGTGGAACTGTCATAGGATGCCACCTGTGCAACAAATCCAGTCTTGAAATTTCCTCGCTTCTAAATATTCCAAAGTCAACTTTATTATAAGAAAAGTGAAGAGTTTGGGAACAACAGCAACTCAGCCACCAAGCGGTAGGCCACGTAAACTGACAGAGAGGGGTCAGCGGATGCTGAAGCGCATAGTGCAAAGACTTTCAGTTGCTACAGAGCTCCAAACTACATGTGACCTTCCAATTAGCCCACGTACAGTGCTCAGAGAGCTTCATGGAATGGGTTTCCATGGCCGAGCAGCTGCATCTAAGCCATACATCACCAAGTCCAGTGGTGTAAAGCACGTCGCCACTGGACTTTAGAGCAGTGGAGACGCCTTCTCTGGAGTGATGAATCACACTTTTCCATCTGGCAATCTGATGGACGAGTCTGGGTTTGGAGGTTGCCGGGAGAACGCTACATTTCAGACTGCATTGTGCTGAGTGTGAAATTTGGTGGAGGAGGAATTATGGTGTGGGGTTGTTTTTCAGGAGTTGGGCTTGGCCCCTTAGTTCCAGTGAAAGGAGCTTTGAATGCTCCAGGATACCAAAACATTTTGGACAATTCCATTGGGATGGCACTTCAAGTTCACATGTGAGTAAAGGCAGGTGACCAAATACTTTTGGCAACATAGTGTATAAACACCACCACTTCTTCAGAATTAATTTCTACAATTCCGCCCGAATTCTATACTTCAGACGACGAAAACAAATCACAAGCGCTCCTATTTCCATAGCGCTGTACATCTTTTAATCATAATGTCTAAAAAATGAACAACACTGGCCTTGTGGTCAGATGAAAAAGAGCAGCTGGGATTTTCATTTTTTTATTTTTTTTTTTCAACCCCGTCGACTCCCCCTCGGCATGCCGCTGCTGGGAATGACTAATGCATAGAGGGGTCATGGTGTAAAAGTGTTGCCCTCGGGTCAGAATAGTGACACTTAATTGTTTGTCCTGTCATGTGTCACTTCTTGGAAATTTCATATCTAACCCTCGTTAGCCCCGCATTGCTGTTTTTAATCCCCAGTGTGTCAGAAGGATCAGGATTGTGCTGTGATCAAGATGTGTCAGATTACAACCGGTTGGCTCCTGTCACTTTGATGCCAATCACCGCCAAGGATGCTCGGGCCTCACACGCACAGTTTTGGCATTTAAAAGGGTGGGATCGCATGTGTTCAAGTCAAAGCTGAAAACAGGGCTCACACTGTTACCGTTTGCACAGGGGAAGAAGACGGCACAGACGGCAGGGACGTCGTTTTACTTTATTTTTATTTATATACAATAATAGTGTGAACTAACCTAAATATGTGTATGGTGTGGGACTATGTGTGGGAATTAAATGTTGAGTGTTACCAGTAGTGTTGTTGTCCAAAGAGGGGCAAGGCTGACTCGGATGTCCGTTAGCAGGCAGGAAGTCTGCGGCAATAGAGAGGCGTCAAAGTCCGTGTCCAGGCGGGAGGTCAAAATCCAAAAGTTGCAGCCAGAGAACCAGAGGGGAACACAGGGAGGCGAGACACACAGCTCGTAACGCGGGAACGGAGGTAGGCCGCTGGAAGACAACAAGGGGGACACGAGACCAATCAACACGGAGGCAAGGCAAGGCGAGGCAACTTTATTTATAGAGCACGTTTACAACAATTTTTAAATTGGACCAAAGTGCTTTACAGGTTAAAAAGCATAAAGCAAAAAACAAAAAAACAAAAAAAAAGAAAGAACATAAACAATGCATAAGCTAAACAAGATAGTGCAAAATAAATATGGTGAAAGGGTTCGGATAACAAAGTGAAATTGCAAGATACAAATAATGAAATAATAAAAGTGCGACAAATTGAAAAAAAAACTAAAGCGCATGTGGGGGTGGGGGGTGGGGGGGGACTAGAAATGGTGGCCTAGTGGGCGGGCTCAGCTCAGGTTAAAGGCCAGCGAGAAGAGATAGGTCTTAAGAAGGGTTTTGAAGACTCCCAGGCTCTGGGCTGACCTCATGTGGAGGGGAAGGCTGTTCCAGAGCTTAGGGGCGGCAATGGAGAAGGCTCTGTCGGAGGGGTAGAGACACAGAGAGAGAGTATGCATATAGCTTGTAGAATTTCGGCTTAATGTACAGGAACAGGTAGCTACGTTCTGGCCCAGGATAGCAGCTTTAATGCAGCCGCTTGCTGCAGCCGGAGTGGCGTACCAATGATTGTCACACACACACGAAGTGTGGCGAAATTATTCTCTGCATTTGACCCATCACCCTTGATCACCCCCTGGGAGGTGAGGGGAGCAGTGAGCAGCAGCGGTGCCGCGCCCGGGAATCATTTTTGGTGATTTAACCCCCAATTCCAACCCTTGATGCTGAGTGCCAAGCAGGGAGGTAATGGGTCCAATTTTTATAGTCTTTGGTATGACTCGGCCGGGGTTTGAACTCACAACCTACGGATCTCAGGGCGGACACTCTAACCACTAGGCCACTGAGTAGGTGAATATTCTCCAAAAATAAACTTTAATTTCGATCAGCTCTTGGGCAATACTCCAGATGATAAGTGTTTGAAATGAAAGTGTGTATCGGAGAATTAGGTGTATGAAAAAAAGTTTGTTGTGGCTCGTGTTCATGTCCATTTTTGTCATTACTTACTATGTCTTTGTACAGTTCTTATTTGTAATTCCAAAACTCTTTGGGAATAAGGCAATCAATACAAATGGCATTGTACTTGGACAGGTTCATCAATCACACCTCACATGTAATATTGCTTTTCATATGACCGACACGCCGCCGCACAAAGCAGCATGTATCCTCAGTTAAATTATTGCCTGTGCGGGAGCTAAAATCATTGTGTACTTGTGTATTTATTTGTAGTCCGGGGGTTTTATTTGAGTGAAAGCACGCCTGCGACTAAGTCGTCCTTCTTAAGCACAAGTTAGGTATGGTTTCGTCATTAGTTTATTTCAAACATGCATAGAGTTACAATATAGTACATCACATAGCTCCAGTTTCTTATTAGAACATGTCCAAAAAAGACCAGGAAGAAGCAGAATAAATGATTGTACAACAACATCGAGTTATCATTTCTATGTTGAAATCTGTGCAGTTAACTTAGTATTTTGTAGATGCACCGTGCAGTGCTTCCATGTATATTATGTAAATAATATTCATTGAAAAAAAACGATTCATCCATCCATCTTCTTCCGCTTATCCGAGGTCGTGTCGCGGGGGCAGCAGCCTAAGCAGGGAAGCCCAGACTTCCCTCTCCCCAGCCACTTGGTCCAGCTCCTCCCGGGGGATCCCGAGGCATTCCCAGGCCAGCCGGGAGAGATAGTCTTCCCAACGTGTCCTGGGTCTTCCCCGTGGTGTGCCCGAAACACCTCCCTAGGGAGGCGTTCGGGTGGCATCCTGACCAGATTCATCACAATTTAAATGTGGACAATTCTGAATCAATGGACAAATGTCCAAGTATGGATTATTTATGTACACTATATTGCCAAAAGTATTTGGCCACCGATTCAAGCACGTCGCCACTGGACTCTAGAGCAGTGGAGACGCGTTCTCTGGAGTGACGACTCACGCTTTTCCATCTGGCAATCTGATGGACCAGTCTGGGTTTGGAGGTTACGGAGAACGGTATATTTCGGACTGCATTGTGAAATTTAGTGGAGGAGGAATTATGGTGTGGGGTTGTGTAGAGGTTGCCCTCTAGTGGGTTCTTCAGACCACCACACACTGCCAGGAGAGCCCGGAATTCTGGATATAACACTGTTTTATTTTCAGCAAAGTGTCTTTCTTTCCGTCTGCTTCTCTCCGCAGCACCTCCAACTCCAACTACTCGTCTCATCACGGCTGCTGCTAATAAAGGCAACAGGTGATTAGATAACAAGGTCCACCTGAGCCATCTACGCACATGTCGCTGTCTTCGAGGCCGGTCCTGCCACACCCCGTTCCGCGGCAGGCCCGCAGGCCACACCCCCCTCCACAGGTTGTTTTTCAGGAGTTGGGCTTGGCCCCTTAGTTCCAGTGAAAGGAACTTTGAATGCTCCAGGACACCAAAACATTTTGGACAATTCCATGCTCCCAACCTTGTGGGGACAGTTTGGAGTGGGCCCCTTCCTCTTCCAACCAGCAAGGTCCATAAAGACATGGATGGCAGAGTCTGGTGTGGATGAACTTGACTGGCCTGCACAGAGTCCTGACCTGAACCCAATAGAACACCTTTGGGATGAATTAGAACGGAGACTGAGAGCCAGGCCTTCTCGACCAACATCAGTGTGTGACCTCCCCAATGCTCTTTTGGAAGAATGGTGGAAAATTCCTATACGCACACTCCGCAACCTTGTGGACAGCCTTCCCAGAAGAGTTGAAGCTGTAATAGCTGCAAAAAGTGGACCGACATCATATTGAACCCTATGGGTTAGGAATGGGATGGCACTTCAAGTTCATAAGTGAGTCAAGGCAGGTGGTCAAATACTTTTGGCAATATAGTGTATGTTAAATAAAATAATACAGACAGAGGGAAAAGGACAAGACAAACAATGCTAAGCTTTTAGTTCAACATAAGTCCAACTGGACCCACGTGACAACAGAGAGTAACTAGCTAAGAAGAGGACATGAGCAAGTATATTAATAAATCAAGACAGAGAATAATAGTCCACACAATGCCACGGCGCTGTCAGCCAAAAATATGTATAAGCAAATAGTAGATACAATATGACACACCCTTTTGAGCTGCAAATGTACATTGACCTGGACCAGTGTCTGGAACTTCTGTGGTTTTAAAAGGTAGGAAAAATAAAACAAGAATGGATGTTTATTTATTTTGTCCTTTAGCTTGCGGCGACAGTTCTCACTTAAATAGTTGTCCGTACAGGTGAAACTCAAAAAAATCTAAATAGATTTGAATTAAATTTACATGTTGAAACAAATATATAGCATAGGCTCATGAAATCCAACTCAAAATATTTCAAGCCATTTTTGTATAATTTTGATCATTGCGGTTTACAGCTTTTTGAAAACTTCAAATTTAAAATCTCAGAAAACTTGGCGTTTTAAAAAACTGTAAGCCATGATCATAAAATTTACAATCAATACATGCTTGACATATTTCACTTTGCATGTAATTAGTTTATATCATCAATCAATCAAAGTGTATTTATATAGCCCTTAATCACAAGTGTCTCAAAGGACCGCACAAGTCACAAAGACATCCCCGGCTCTGATCCCACATTAGGGCAAGAAAAAACTCAACCCAATGGGATACAATGAGAGACCCACCCACAGCAAAGCCGGCAGTGTTTCTGGGTGTTGTTGATAAATGGCTTTGCCTTGCATAGTACAATTTTAACTTGCACTTACAGATGTAGCGACGAACTCGAGTTACTAACAGTGGTTTTCTGAATGGTTCCTGAGCCCATGTGGTGATATCCTTTACACACTGATGTCAGTTTTTGATGCAGTACCGCCTGAGGTATCAAAGGTCCGTAATATCATCGCTTACGTGCAGAGATTTCTCCAGATTTTCCAAACTTTTTGATGATATTACTGACCGTAGATGGTGACATCCCTAAATTCCTTGCAATAGCTCATTGAGAAATGTTGTTCTTAAACTCTTCGAAAATTTGCTCACGCATCTGTTGACAAAGTGGTGACCCTCGCCCCATCCTTGTTTGTGAATGACTGAGCATTTCATGGAAGCTTTCTTTTATACCCAATCATGGCACCCACCTGTTCCCAATTAGCCTGTTCACCTGTGGGATGTTCCAAATAAGTGTTTGATGAGCATTCCTCAACTTTCTCAGTCTTTTTTGCCACTTGTGCCAGCTTTTTTGAAACATGTTGCAGGCATCAAATTCCAAATGAGTTAATATTTGCAAAAAATATCAACGTTTTCCAGCTCGAACGTTAAATATCTTGTCTTTGCAGTCTGTTCAATTGAATATAAGTTGACAAGGATTTACAAATCATTGCATTCTGTTTTTATTTACCATTTACACAACGTGTCAGCTTCACTGGTTTTGGGGTTTGTACATCCAGCGGCCAAACCAAGTCAAATCACTCATTCCATTGACTTACTGCGACCACCCCTGAAAACGTATGTATATGAATTAATTATTTAAAAAATCCTTGTATAATTCACACTCAGGTAAATAAGCGCCCATTTGTACACATAAATACATCTGGACCTCTTATTGCACCTGTCCATTTAAATGTCCCTAACATGATTACACATCCCGCCTAGTCCTCCGGATGAACAAACTAATAGCTGTCCTATCAAATATGAAGAAAAGAAACGGATGGCTCTATTTCCAAAGAGCGCACTGTTGTAGCTATTAGAAACAATAAAATCTTAATATAGTGCCTGCTGACATTAATTGTGCATTCCCATTACCATCCAGTAATGGCCTACTGCGTCTGGCCAGGATGTGAATCTCATTTTTAAAGGTTCCATAGCTGTTATGCACCGAAGGCAGAATGCGATATGCAATAGTTCAAACAAATACTGTGCGAGATCATCGGCGCCGATCCACATTTCAGCCAGTGGGTGCTCGGTGTGTGCGCATTAGTGTTGTCCCGATACCAATATTTAGTATTTTGGTACTTTTTGGTACATTTCTAAATAAAGGGGACCACAAAAAATGTCATTATTGGCTTTATTTTAACAAAACAAATCTTACAGTACATTAAGCATATGTTTCTTATTGCAATTGTGTCCTTAAATAAAATAGTGAGCATACAAGACAACTTGTCTTTTAGTAGTAAGTAAGTAAACAAAGGCTCCTAATTAGTCTGCTGACATATGCAGTAACATATTGTGTCATTTATCATTCTAATATTTTGTCAACGTTATTAAGGACGAGTGGTAGAAAATTAATTAGTAATCTACTTGTTCATTTACTGTTTAAATGTGCTTACTTTCTCTTTTAACATGTTCTATCTACACTTCTGTTAAAATTTAATAATCACTTGATCTTCTGTTGTTTGATACTTTACATTAGTTTTGGATGATACCACAAATTTGGGTATCAATCTGATACCAAGTAGTTACAGGATCATACATTGGTCATATTCAAAGTCCTCATGTGTCCAGGGACACAGGGAGTTTATAAACATCATATAAATAAAATAAAAAACGAAAAAAATATTGCGATGTTAAAAAATATCGATGTAATTATAGTAGTATCGACTAGATACACTATTGTACGTGGTATCGTTACAGTGGATGTTAGATGTAGATCCACCAATGGCGCTTGGTAATATTGTAGCGTCCCGGAACAGTTGGAGAAATTATGCAAATTTGTTCTGTAGTGTTTGTGTTGTGTTGCAGTGCAAATATTCTTCCAAAATGTGTTTGTCGTTGTTGTTTAGTGTGGTTTCACTATATGGCACATGTTTATGACAGTGTTGGCATTGTTCATACTGCCACGTTTAGTGTGACATGTATGGCTGTTGAGTAAGTATGGCCTTCATTCGCTCATGTGCAGTGTGTTCAAAGTCAAGATGAATGTTTCATTAGTTCATTATCGGGCACAATGAAATCTTGGTCAGGCTTTGTTAAATATAGAGTAGGGTTGTACGATATACAGATATTAGTTTAGTAACACGATACTAAGTAATCATTTTCGGTATGATAACGTCCCTGAAACATACCGGTCCCGCACCCGCGTCGAAGTCACTTCGTAAAATTGCTGGTTTATGAGCAGACGGGCATGTTCGGCAGCGCACAATCACAGAGTACTTACAAACGTACAAGCAGACACAGTGTGTAGACAGAAAAGGGAGAACGGACGCATTTTGGCTTAAAAAATAAAGATAAAGGTGAAGTTATAACACTGAAACACCCTCAGGAAGAGATGCTTTAAGAAATGGCTAGCTAACTACCGGCTAACATCCATCCGCTGTCGGCAGTGTTTTAGCTACTTCTAAATCACTAATCCTCGCCTCCATGGCAACAAATAAAGTATGTTTCTTACAAGTACATTATCACTGCAGGACGAGGAATAGCTAAACATGCTTCACTACACACCGTAGCTCACGGGCATCACAATTTAAATAAACGCCATTGGTGGATCTATACCTAACATCCACTGTAATGTTACCAAGTACAGGTCCGTTGATATTTTTTGTCATCACAACATCTTATTTCATTTAAAAAAAATGTATATTATGTTTATAAACTCAGGAAATATGTCCCTGGACACATTAATACTTTGAATATGACCAATGTATGATCCTGTAACCACTTGGTATCGGATTGATGCCCAAATTTGTGGTATCATCCAAAACTAATGTAAAGTATCAAACAACAGAAGAATAAGTGATTATTACATTTTAACAGAAGTGCAGATAGAACATGTTAAAAGAGAAAGTAAGCAGATATTAACAGTAAATGAACAAGTAGATTAATAATTAATGTTCTACCACTTGTCCTTAATATTTTTGACAAAATAATCGAATGATAAATGACACAATATGTTACTGCATACGTCAGCAGACTAATTAGGAACCTTTGTTTGTTTACTTACTACTAAAAGACAAGTTGTCTTGTATGCTCACTATTTTATTTAAGGACTTAACTGCAATAATAAACATGTTTAATGTACCCTAAGATTTTTTGTTAAAATAAACCCATTAATGAATTTTTTTTTGTGGTCCCCTTTATTTAAAAAAGTACAGAAATAATTTTGGTACCAAAGTATTGGTATCGTTACAACACTATTATAGACTATTTGAAAATTAACCAAAACAAGATTGATTTTCTGCAAAACTTATTTTAAAGATTGAAATTCGCCGTCAATCCCACATGGGTGCTCGGCTTTGGGCCCCGACGCACCCACGGGATCGGCGCCTATGCGCGAGATTGTCAAACCTCCTGTCTGTACGTTGCGCCAAAACATGACTCTCGGTCGTGTTGATTTTCCACATTTTTTGATATACAGAGTAAAACATTTGATATACAGAGTAAAACATTTGATACACAGAGTAAAACATTTGATATACAAAGTAAAACATTTGATATACAGAGTAAAACATTTGATACACAGAGTAAAATATTTGATATACAGAGTAAAACATTTGATGTACAGAGTAAACCATTTGATACACAGAGTAAAACTAGGGAAGTCCGATAATGGCTTTTTGCAGATATCCGATATTCCGATATTGTCCAACTCTTTAATTACAGATACCGATATCAACCGATACCGATATCAACCGATACCGATATATACAGTCCAGTGGCGTGCAGTCACTAGAGGCAGGGGAGGCGGGGCCTCACCCGCATCATGGAAAGAAAAAAATGTAAAAAGAAAAAAATAATAATTAAATTGTTATATGTATCCAGTGATTATACTAAAGTTATTTTCCATTTAAAGGCCTACTGAATTTTTTTTTATTTATTTAAACGGGAATAGCAGATCCATTCTATGTGTCATACTTGATCATTTCACGATATTGCCATATTTTTGCTGAAAGGATTTAGTAGAGAAAATCGACGATAAAGTTCACAACTTTTGCTCGCTGATAAAAATAAGCCTTGCCTGTACCGGAAGTAGCGTGACGTCAGAGGAGCTAGTATTCCTCACAATTTTCCTTTGTTTACAATGGAGCGAGAGAGATTCGGACCGAGAAAGTGACAATTACCCCATTAATTTGAGCGAGGATGAAATATTCGTAGATGAGGAACGTTACAGGGAAGGACTTGAGAGGCAGTGATGGACGTATCTTTTTTCGCTCTGACCGTAACTTAGGTACAAGCTGGCTCATTGGATTCCACTCTCTCCTTTTTCTATTGTGGATCACGGATTTGTATTTTAAACCACCTCGAATACTATATCCTCTTGAAAATGAGAGTTCAGCACGCGAAATGGACATTTACAGTGACTTTTATCTCCAAGACAATACATCGGTGACACACTTAGCTACTGAGCTAACGTGCTAGCATCGTTCTCAAATGAAGATAGAAACAAAATAAATAAACCCCTGACTGGAAGGATAGACAGAAGACCAACAATACTATTAAACCATGTACATGTAACTACACGGTTAAAAATTTGCAGCCTGGTAAGGCTTAACTATGCTGTTGCTAACAACGCTAAGGCTAATTTAGCAACTTAGCAACCGGACCTCACAGAACTATGTACTCTCTCCTTTTTCTATTGTGGATCACGGATTTGTATTTTAAACCACCTCGGATACTATATCCTCTTGAAAATGAGAGTGGAGCACGCGAAATGGACATTTAAAGTGACTTTTATCTCCAAGACAATACATCGGTGACACACTTAGCTACTGAGCTAACGTGATAGCGTCGTTCTCAAATGAAGATAGAAACAAAATAAATAAACCCCTGACTGGAAGGATCGACAGAAGATCAAAAATGCTATTAAACCATGTACATGTAACTACACGGTTAAAAATTCTCAGCCTGGTAAGGCTTAAAAATGCTGTTGCTAACGACGCTAAGGCTAATTTAGCAACTTAGCAACCGTACCTCACAGAACTATGATACAACATTAGCGCTCCACCTACGCCAGCCAGCCCTCATCTTCCCATCAACAGCCGTGCTCACCTGCATTCCAGCGATCAACGACGAAGGACTTCATCCGTGGGTTTGGCGGCAAGCATCGGCTAGGCGTATGCTTTCAGGGTAAGTAGTCCTTGTTGTGTTGCTGTAAGTATTGTAATGCCCCGCAATGGAGAAGGAGTCACACAGACGAGGATGCGCTGCTCAATCACTTTATTAACAACAAATACCTCAGCTAACTAAACTGGTTGTAGTTAAAAAAGTAACGCACACACATACACGAGCTGCTGTTAGCCAAAACTCACGCTCACACACACTCAAGTTCTCCGCCAACTCACTCGCGCATGCGCGTTCCCCAAACCCTTAAAGACACAGTACACTAATTCAAATATCACAGATATTACAGTATTGTACTTAGCCGCTAAGACACCGATCGATCCCACCTACAACGTTCTTCTTTGCAGTCTCCATTGTTCATTAAACAAATTGCAAAAGATTCACCAACACAGATGTCCAGAATACTGTGGAATTTTGTCGAAGAAAACAAGAGGCTGGGGTCCAACCACTTCCGTTGCTTTTGTGAGTTTTTCAACCGGAATTTTAAAATTGCACTTTATAAGTTAACCCGGCCGTATTGGCATGTGTTGCAATGTTAAGATGTCATCATTGATATATAAACTATCAGACTGCGTGGTTGGTAGTAGTGGGTTTCAGTAGGCCTTTAACTTCACCAGTTTTAGATTATTCTTATTTTCACATTTGCCGTTCAAATACTGAGAAGAGACGGTGCGGTGATCAGCAGCCAGTTGAGGCACGTCACTGATTTGTGCCTCAACATGGATTGTGCACAATGACTCGGCTAACTGCTGAGCTGCTGTGCAGTGAGACTGTATTGCTATATGAATTATATCAGCTAACTAAACTATGACATAGTTTAGTTAGCTGAGGTATATAATGTACAGCAGTGGCGTGCGGTGAGGTTAATGTCTGGTGAGGCACGACTGCATCATCACAGTCAAATTTAAAAACATATGAACCTGCAGTGCAGGTGTACCTAATGTTGTGTCCCTGCGGTCGTTCGCGGCTCCTGCAGCGCGAGCATTGTTGTTTGTGCACTTTTTGGCTTCTTGTTAAGTGACTTTTTTGGGTGGATTCGGTCTTGCACGTGGAGGGTTTGGGTGTGGGCTTTGGTTGGTGTGGCCGCGGTGCTCCCGTCGGGCGGTGCATTCTGCGGCGGAGATGCTTGGCACCAGGAGGCGGGGTTATGATACGAGCCTCACACAGTGTGTCTCCGCAGCAGATTTATGATCGCTCAGCACTAAAAATATGTTACACACATACAGTTGTTGACAAAATACACTGTACATTATATACCTCAGCTAACTAAACTATGGAAATGTATAATATAATTAATATAGCAATACAGTCTCACTGCACAGCAGGCCAGCAGTTAGCCGAGTCGCAATCCATGGTGAGGCACAAGTGCCTCAACTGGCTGCTGATCACCGCACCGTCTCTTCTTAGTATTTGAACGGCAAATGTGAAAATAAAAATAAAAATAATCTAAAACTGGTGAAGTTAAATGGAAAATAACTTTAGTATAATCACTGGATACATATAACAATTTAATTTTTTTTTTTTTCTTTTTCTTTTTTTTTTCTTTCCATGATGGCAGGTGAGGCCGTGCCTCCCCTGCCTCTGGTGACGGCACGCCACTGATGTACAGTGTATTTTGTCAAAAACTGTATGTGTGTAACGTATTTCTTGTGCTGAGCATTCATAAATCTGCTGCAAAAGACGTACTGGTTGAGGCTCGCAGTAATCTGGCCTCCTGGTGGTAGAGGGCGGTAGTGATCCCAGCGATCATTCCTCGGCCGCAGAAGAAAAAAAAAAAAGTTTGCAAGCGATTGTTTATTTCCTCCCGCCTGGACTTTTATTAAAAACATGGAGGATTACATATGTAAAATAAAACAGTTTTCTAAACTGGACTTTCAATCGAAGCAGGAGGTAATAATTAAAGGTAGACCAACGCCGGAGCTAAAAGGTTTGCTTTTGACTTCGGGACAGAAGACCCGTTCTTTTCAAACGGCGTGGTACACATGCAAAGGCTGGCTGTGTGGATGTCCAGCAAGAAAGGTAAGACCATAATAATGTTTTTTTATTAAATGTGCTTTTTTGTGTGCTACAGTTGTGTAAAGAATGCTGGTATGAGCTTTTAAACATAACCCGTTAACTGCTGCCTTTTACATGGTGAATAAGATATTATTTAGGGTTCATATGTTTGTAAATCTGACCATGATGATGCAGTGCCTCACCAGACATTAACCTCACAGCACGTCACTGATACAGTCGTGGAATTAACACATTGTTATGCCTAATTTGGACAACTAGGTATGGTGAAGATAAGGTCATTTTTTTAAAAATGTATAAAATAAAATAAGATAAATAAATTAAAAACATTTTCTTGAATAAAAAAGAAAGTAAAACAATATAAAAACAGTTACATAGAAAGTAGTAATTAATGAAAATGAGTAAAATTAACTGTTAAAGGTTAGTACTATTAGTGGACCAGCAGCAAGCACAATCATGTGTGCTTACGGACTGTATCCCTTGCAGACTGTATTGATATATATTGATATATAATGTAGGAACCAAAATATTAATAACAGAAAGAAACAACCCTTTTGTGTGAATGAGTGTGAATGAGTGTAAATGGGGGAGGGAGGTTTTTTGGGTTGGTGCACTAATTGTAAGTGTATCTCGTGTTTTTTATGTTGATTTAATTTTAAAAAAAACCAAAAAAAAACGATACAGATAATAAAAAAAACGATACCGATAATTTCCGATATTACATTTTAAAGCATTTATCGGACATCTCTAAGTAAAACATTTGAAAATTAACCACAACAAGATTGATTTTCTGCAAAAATTATTTGAAAGATTGAAAGTCGCCGTCAATCCCACATGAGTGCTCGGCTTCAGGCCCCGACACACCCACGAGATCGGCGCCTATGCGCGAGATTGTCATACCTCCTGTCTGTACGTCGCGCCAAAACATGCTTTCGGTCGTGTTGATTTTCCAAATGTTTTGATATACAGAGTAAAACATTTGATGTACAGAGAAACATTTGATACACGGAGTAAAACATTTGATACACAGAGTAAAACATTTGATATACGGAGTAAAACATTTGATATACAGAGTAAAACATTTGATACACAGAGTAATATATTTGATATACAGAGTAAAACATTTGATGTACAGAGTAAACCATTTGATACACAGAGTAAAACTAGGTATGTCCGATAATGGCTTTTTGCCGATATCCGATATTCCGATATAGTCCAACTCTTTAATTACCGATACCGATATCAACCGATACCTATATATATACAGTCGTGGAATTAACACATTATTATGCCTAATTTGGACAACCAGGTATGGTGAACATAAGGTCCTTTTTTAAAAAAAATTAATAAAATAAAATAAGATGAATAAATTAAAAACATTTTCTTGAATAAAAAAGAAAATTAAACAATATAAAAACAGTTACATAGAAACTAGTAATTAATGAAAATGAGTAAAATTAACTGTTAAAGGTTAGTACTATTAGTGGACCAGCAGCACGCACAATCATGTGTGCTTACGGACTGTATCCCTTGCAGACTGTATTGATATATATTGATATATAATGTAGGAACCAGAATATTAATAACAGAAAGAAACAACCCTTTTGTGTGAATGAGTGTGTGAATGAGTGTACATTGGGGAGGGAGGTTTTTTGGGTTGGTGCACTAATTGTAAGTGTATCTCGTGTTTTTTATGTTGATTTATTAAAAAAAAAACCCCAAAAAAACCATACCGATAATAAAAAAAACGATACCGATAATTTCCGATATTACATTTTAAAGCATTTATCGGACATCTCTAAGTAAAACATTTGAAAATTAACCACAACAAGATTGATTTTCTGCAAAAATTATTTGAAGGATTGAAAGTCGCCGTCAATCCCACATGAGTGCTCGGCTTCAGGCCCCGACACACCCACGAGATCGGCGCCTATGCGCGAGATTGTCATACCTCCTGTCTGTACGTCGCGCCAAAACATGCTTTCGGTCGTGTTGATTTTCCAAATGTTTTGATATACAGAGTAAAACATTTGATGTACAGAGAAACATTTGATACACGGAGTAAAACATTTGATACACAGAGTAAAACATTTGATACACAGAGTAATATATTTGATATACAGAGTAAAACATTTGATGTACAGAGTAAACCATTTGATACACAGAGTAAAACTAGGTATGTCCGATAATGGCTTTTTGCCGATATCCGATATTCCGATATAGTCCAACTCTTTAATTACCGATACCAATATCAACCGATACCTATATATATACAGTCGTGGAATTAACACATTATTATGCCTAATTTGGACAACCAGGTATGGTGAAGATAAGGTCCTTTTTTAAAAAAAAATAATAAAATAAAATAAGATGAATACATTAAAAACATTTTCTTGAATAAAAAAGAAAGTTAAACAATATAAAAACAGTTACATAGAAACTAGTAATTAATGAAAATGAGTAAAATTAACTGTTAAAGGTTAGTACTATTAGTGGACCAGCAGCACGCACAATCATGTGTGCTTACGGACTGTATCCCTTGCAGACTGTATTGATATATATTGATATATAATGTAGGAACCAGAATATTAATAACAGAAAGAAACAACCCTTTTGTGTGAATGAGTGTGTGAATGAGTGTAAATTGGGGAGGGAGGTTTTTTGGGTTGGTGCACTAATTGTAAGTGTATCTCGTGTTTTTTATGTTGATTTAATTAGAAAAAAACAAAAAAAAAAACGATACCGATAATAAAAAAAACGATACCGATAATTTCCGATATTATATTTTAAAGCATTTATCGGACATCTCTAAGTAAAACATTTGAAAATTAACCACAACAAGATTGATTTTCTGCAAAAATTATTTGAAAGATTGAAAGTCGCCGTCAATCCCACATGAGTGCTCGGCTTCAGGCCCCGACACACCCACGAGATCGGCGCCTATGCGCGAGATTGTCATACCTCCTGTCTGTACGTCGCGCCAAAACATGCTTTCGGTCGTGTTGATTTTCCAAATTTTTTGATATACAGAGTAAAACATTTGATGTACAGAGAAACATTTGATACACGGAGTAAAACATTTGATACACAGAGTAAAACATTTGATATACGGAGTAAAACATTTGATATACAGAGTAAAACATTTGATACACAGAGTAATATATTTGATATACAGAGTAAAACATTTGATGTACAGAGTAAACCATTTGATACACAGAGTAAAACTAGGTATGTCCGATAATGGCTTTTTGCCGATATCCGATATTCCGATATAGTCCAACTCTTTAATTACCGATACCGATATCAACCGATACCTATATATATACAGTCGTGGAATTAACACATTATTATGCCTAATTTGGACAACCAGGTATGGTGAAGATAAGGTCCTTTTTTAAAAAAAATTAATAAAATAAAATAAGATGAATAAATTAAAAACATTTTCTTGAATAAAAAAGAAAGTTAAACAATATAAAAACAGTTACATAGAAACTAGTAATTAATGAAAATGAGTAAAATTAACTGTTAAAGGTTAGTACTATTAGTGGACCAGCAGCACGCACAATCATGTGTGCTTACGGACTGTATCCCTTGCAGACTGTATTGATATATATTGATATATAATGTAGGAACCAGAATATTAATAACAGAAAGAAACAACCCTTTTGTGTGAATGAGTGTGTGAATGAGTGTAAATTGGGGAGGGAGGTTTTTTGGGTTGGTGCACTAATTGTAAGTGTATCTTGTGTTTTTTATGTTGATTTATTAAAAAAAAAAAAAAAAAAAAAAAAACGATACCGATAATAAAAAAAACCATACCAATAATTTCCGATATTACATTTCAAAGCATTTATCGGAAATCTCTAAGTAAAACATTTGAAATACAGAGTAAAACATTTGATGCACAGAGTAAAACATTTGATATACAGAGTAAAACATTTGATATACAGAGTAAAACATTTGATACACAGAGTAAAACATTTGATATACAAAGTAAAACATTTGATACACAGAGTAAAACACAATGGAGCAATTCCTTCCTGCGTGCTACAAATCAACCTTAACTCTATTATCTGTAATTTATGAGACCTCTTCTCTCCTCCTTTCTTTCACTTCTGCAACGCGGCGAGGTTATCACCCGAGACTTAACAAATGATGCGCTTGTGTTTGTATGAACGTATTGATCGACGCTCCGTTCGGGCAGATATCTTTCTTTATTTAGGACGGCAGCTTCACCGCCAGGAATCCCGTCTCTCTCCCCCGCGCTACGTCTTTGTGGGGTTTTTTTTTTTTGCCTCACTGGCTTCCCTAAGTGCACCACTTTATTGCACAAATTCGAGCTGTCACTTCCCACGCCGGCGGAATAACTCAGAGACAACAAATAATAATACAGAAAAAGTGGGATAAAATAATCCTGTCAGGGCTGTGAAAGTAATCGCCGCGGGCTGCAATCTCCAATCAATATACTAATTCCGTAATTTAGACCCGGCGGCGATTGAGGAGGAAGCGAGCTCTCATGTGGTATTTCTTGGCTCACTGACCAACTTTGACCTTCAGCGGGAGTGAGAGTGGGATTATTGTGATGTTCGGCTCAAAGAAATCACCAACAGGAGTTGAGAGCCCAAGCCTGACATTGTATGTGCAGCACCAAAACCTGGACTGATTAATGCTTGGTCAGCGTCAGCTCTTGAGCTTCCACTTTTCTTTATGACAGCCAATGCCTGACACTCAGATGACAGAGTGAAGAATAAATGGTGAGCAGTGATTCCATGGACATTTTGTTCAATGTAGGGTTGTACGGTATACTAGTATTAGTATGACTCATATTCGGTACTATACCGCCTCTGAAAAGCACCGCTCCTCCACTCCCCCCGCGCCTCCGTCGTCATGACATTGCTGGTTTACGAGCAGAGGAGCATGTTCGGCAGCGCACAATCACGGAGTACTTACAAGCAGACACAGTGTGTAGACAGAAAAGGGAGAACAGACGCATTTTGGCTTAAAAAGTAAAGATAAAGGTGAAGTTATAACACTGAAACACCCTCAGGAAGAGGTGCTTTTGGCTAAAAACCAGCCGCAGTCGGCAGTGATTTAGCTACTTCTTAATCACTAATCCTCGGCTTCATGGCAACAAATAAAGTACATTTTCTTACAAGTATCATATCCTCATAACAGAGGAAGAGCTAAACATGCTTTACTACACACCGTAGCTCACCGGCGTCACAATGTAAAGAAACGCCATGGGTGGATCTACACCTGACATCCACTGTAATGATACCAAGTTCAGCAGCGTATCTAATCGATACTACTATGATTATGTCGATATTTTATGTCATCACATCTTCTTTCGTTTAAAAAAACAATCTTTATTATGTTTGAATATGACCAATATCGTATTGGTCATATTCAAATCATCCACACGAAACCTCCGCTCCGGACAGGCTAACCTCCTCCAACCTCCGAGGACAAAGCTACGAACAATGGGAGACCGGGCTTTCGGCTCCGCCGCTCCCAGTCTGTGGAACGCTCTCCCTGACCACCTGAGGGCACCACAGACTGTGGATGCTTTTAAAAAAGGCTTAAAAACCCTTTTTTTTAAAAAAAAAAAAGCCCTTTTTTAGATTCATGTGTGGTACTTCTGGCTACTCGGCTGTTCTAGTTTTTATTTGTATTTATTTGTATTATCTTTTTATTTTTTTTAATACACTGTAGCACTTTGAGGTTGTTTGCTCAATGTAAAGTGCTTTTTACAAATAAAATATATTATTATTATTATTATTATTATTATTATGTATGATCTTGTAACGACTTGGTATCGGATTGATACTCAAATGTGTGGTATCATCCAAAACTAATGTAAAGTATCCAAACAACAGAAGAATAAGTGATTATTACATTTTAACAGAAGTGTAGATAGAACATGTTAAAAGAGAAAGTAAGCAGATATTACTGGTAACAGTAAATAAACAAGTAGATAATAATACATTTTTACAGTTTGTCCCTCATATTAATGACTAAATATGTTACTGCATACGTCAGCAGACTAATTAGGAGCCTTTGTTTGTTTACTTACTACTAAAAGACAATAATGAAATTTTTTGTGGTCCCCTTTATTTAGAAAGGTATCGAAAAGTACCAAAAAGTATCGAAAAAATGTCGGTACCAATACCAAAATATTGGTATCGGGACAACACTCGTTTGATGTGTATTTCCTGTCAGCGCCCTGCATGTCTCCCTGAGCGCTCGTTTCCCTCACCTGTCCCTGATTGGCCGCCCGGCACACCTGGTCGCAGTTGCCAATCAGGCTGCTATTTATGCCTGCCTCGCCTGTTCCTCAGTGCTGGAGGATTGATTATGTTTGAGAACCGTTGTATGCATTACTCCTTTCTTCTGTTTAAGGACAGTCGTGGTCAAAAGTTTACATACAAATACACATATACTCACATACACACCGTTATTCATACATACATACATCTACGCTCCCACATGCATACACAAATACAGTACTTACCTACATACTCAAAGTTTGTACATCCACACGCACATTCACTGTACAAACATACATATACACATACATGTACATATACATTCACTGTACAAACATACACATATACACTTACTGTACATATACTGTACAAACATACACATACTGTACATATACAAGTACATACTTACACTCATGCACATAATCACGTTTCATCAAACAAACATGTATATTAATATTGTTGCCCTAGGGTAAACTGGGTAACACATGGCACACTGACAAAGCTTAACCTATTGTTACTATAACAATCTACAAGGTTAATATAGGTTGCTTCTCTTTCTTCCCCTCCATTTTTCTGCATTATTTTGTTATCATTACATATATATATTGTTGCATTTGAATAACTGTATTGTTGCTAATAGAGGTAAATTATTGGTATTGTTAATTATTAATAGTGCTGTTTATATTGGTATTTGTATTGCTCCATTCGTTCAATCCACTTTATTTGTATAGCACATTTAAACAACAGAAATGTTTCCAAAGTGCTGCACAACAATATTAAAAACAATATTCAAATATTATCCTTAGCTCCACCAATGACTGAATAAAAACAAAACAATTAATACATATAAAACTAATATTAAAACAACATTTTGTAACATTTGTAGTGTATTAATGCTCATTGTCATTTCTGTATTATTATTTATTTCGCTAACTGCTTTTTTGCTATCACTTTTACCATCATATTTGTACATGTCATATTTGCTGATGTTGCTCTATTGTTGTTTGATGTTGTTGTTTTTGTCTCTCTGTCTTATCCCCACGATTCCCTCCTCTGTCTTCCTTTTTTTCCTCTTTCTATCCCCTCCTGCTCCGGCCCGGCTGCACCGAATGAAAATATAAATACATTTAATAAAGTCAAATACAAATAAGGCAACAAGAGAAGTATCCCACACTTCTCTTTTGTAAAGTAAATCTGAACAGCCGATATGGGCATCTACATCTACTATATGATTTGCCTGAGTAGCTGGACAGGACAAAAAAAGAAAAAAAAGTTTACATACACTTGTAAAGAACATAATGTCATGGCTGTCTTGAGTTTCCAATACTTTCTACAACTCTTATTGTTTAGTGATAGAGTGATTGGAACACATACTTGTTGGTCACAAAAAACATTCATGAAGTTTGGTTTTTTATGAATTTATTATGGGTCTACTGAAAATGTGACCAAATCTGCTGGGTCAAAAGTATACATACAGCAATGTTAATATTTGCTTACATGTCCCTTGGCAAGTTTCACTGCAATAAGACGCTTTTGGTAGCCATCCACAGTCAAATTAAAACAATTGAAAGCAAACCCACAAACATAAGTGCTTTCTCCTCATTATTTTATTTTTGTTTTAGGTTGTTGGTATTTATTGTTTTCTATTATGTTGTTGTTTTTAACGAAATCCTACCAACAGGCTTCACTTACATTTATTTCACCGCAACATGTATTTGTTCAATTCGGTAACTTCTATTTTAGTGAATACAACGCACTTTATTACAATACCATTTGTGTTATTATTGGTAGTAATAGTCGTAGTATTGATACACAACATGAAATCCAGGCAGAGCAAAACACCAGAAGCCAATAAAAACTTTGCTTAAAAAGGAGAAATTGATTGCAAGTACCAAAGAGTGGTGTGCTGCCTCCCTCCAGTGATGCTAATAACTTAATAATTGTCTGGCTCGTCACTGACAGTTTTGGTTATGTTTTAGTTTTACCTCTGTTTGTGTTATTTCCTGTCAGCGCTCTTATTTTTGTTCAGTTTCCTGCTTGCCTCCCTTAGCGCTGTTCCCCTCAGCTGCGACTGATTGGCACCTGGCCACACCTGGTGTCAATCAGTCGGCTGCTATTTATACCTGCCTTGCCTTCCAGTCAGTGCTGGAGTATTGTTTGCTGTATGCTGTGGACTGCCTGTTTCTTGATTGCTGTGAGCTATTCCCTGGATCCTGACTCCTGTCCCTGTTTGCTGTATGCTGTGGACTGCCTGTTTCTTGATTGCTGTGAGCTATTCCCTGGATCCTGACTCTTGTCCCTGTTTGCTGTATGCTGTGGACTGCCTGTTTCTTGAATGCTGTGAGCTATTCCCTGGATCCTGACTCTTGTCCCTGTTTGCTGTATGCTGTGGACTGCCTGTTTCTTGATTGCTGTGAGCTATTCCCTGGATCCTGACTCTTGTCCCTGTTTGCTGTATGCTGTGGACTGCCTGTTTCTTGATTGCTGTGAGCTATTCCCTGGATCCTGACTCCTGTCCCTGTTTGCTGTATGCTGTGGACTGCCTGTTTCTTGAATGCTGTGAGCTATTCCCTGGATCCTGACTCCTGTCCCTGTTTGCTGTATGCTGTGGACTGCCTGTTTCTTGATTGCTGTGAGCTATTCCCTGGATCCTGACTCTTGTCCCTGTTTGCTGTATGCTGTGGACTGCCTGTTTCTTGATTGCTGTGAGCTATTCCCTGGATCCTGACTCCTGTCCCTGTTTGCTGTATGCTGTGGACTGCCTGTTTCTTGAATGCTGTGAGCTATTCCCTGGATCCTGACTCCTGTCCCTGTTTGCTGTATGCTGTGGACTGCCTGTTTCTTGAATGATGTGAGCTATTCCCTGGATCCTGACTCCTGTCCCTGTTTGCTGTTTCCTGCTTTCTGGTTTGTGTTTTCCTTGCTTTTTTTTTTAACATTAACACCATGTTTTCTTGTACCAAGCCTGTCATCTCTGCATCTTGGGGTTCGTCACCACCACTTCATGACAATAATCCCTAAACATAAATGTAATTTGCCTCAATTGGCTTGAACTATAAGCTATACTTATGTGCTACAGATTTCCAATCACTGATTGTGCGTCACAGAGGCAATCGTAAATAATGGCATCATTATTGGAGGAATTGACTCTACTCAATTAGGATGAGACGTCATTGAGTGTTTTAAAAGATAGTCTAATCTTGACACACCTTCTTGTATCAGACCTGCCAACATGTGCATTGTACATACTCGACACAAACAAAAGCTGCCATCAAAATTGATGACACTACTTTTACACTGCAGGACACAGTAGCCCAAATCTAAAAATCAGATTTTTTTTCCAGCTGGCTCTTTACACTGCGAGTTAAAATGTGATTTTTGATCTTTCCCCAATGTGGCCTCAACGTCACTTGCATGCGCAGTTCAATGAAGTAAAGACAACAGAAGTTGACCAGATTCTGTAAATGGACAAGGAAGTCGGAACTACTACTACTGTATTTTATGTTTGTGTGTGTGTGTGTGTATATATATATATATATATATATATATATATATATATATATATATATATATATATATATATATATATATATATATATATATATATATATACATACATGTGTATATATATATATATATATATATATATATATATATATATATACATACATGTGTATATATATATATATATATATATATATATATATATATATATATATATATATATACATACATACATGTGTATATATATATATATATATATATATATATATATATATATATATATATATATATATATATATATATACATACATGTGTATATATATATATATATATATATATATATATATATATATATATATATATATATATATACATATACATATATATATATATATATACATACATGTGTATATATATAAAAATGAAATATATATATATATATATATATATATATATATATATACATATATATATATATATATATATATACATACATACATTGTATATATATAAAAAGGAAATATATATATATATATACACACACACACACACACACACACACACACACACACACACATGTGTATATATATATATATACACATGTGTATATATATGTATACATACACATGTGTGTGTGTGTATATATTTATATATATATATATATATATATATATATATATATATATATATATATATATATATATATATATATACACACACACACACACACACACACACACACACACACACGTGTGTATATATACATGTGTGTGTGTATATATATATATGTATGTATGTATGTATGTATGTATGTATGTATGTATGTATGTATGTATGTATGTACAAACCCCGTTTCCATATGAGTTGGGAAATTGTGTTAGATGTAAATATAAACGGAATACAATGATTTGCAAATCATTTTCAACCCATATTCAGTTGAATATGCTACAAAGACAACATATTTGATGTTCAAACTGATAAACTTTTTTTTTTGTTGCAAATAATCATTAACTTTAGAATTTGATGCCAGCAACACGTGACAAAGAAGTTGGGAAAGGTGGCAATAAATACTGATAAAGTTGAGGAATGCTCATCAAACACTTATTTGGAACATCCCACAGGTGAACAGGCAAATTGGGAACACGTGGGTGCCATGATTGGGTATAAAAGTAGATTCCATGAAATGCTCAGTCATTCACAAACAAGGATGGGGCGAGGGTCACCACTTTGTCAACAAATGCGTGAGCAAATTGTTGAATAGTTTAAGAAAAACCTTTCTCAACCAGCTATTGCAAGGAATTTAGGAATTTCACCATCTCAGAATCAGAATCAGAATCAGAACCAGCTTTATTGTCGTTACGCAGGGTAACGAGATTGAGGCCATTCCATACAGTGCGATAAAACAAATGTACACTCTATACAGAGGGTGAAATGAATATGTACATGAATATCTACATGAAACAGGGTGGTTGGTGGAATGGGTTATTGCACCGAAGAGAAGGCAGTTATGAGGGTCAATGGGGAAGTCTGTTCAGGGTGGTTATGGCCCTGGAGAAGAAGCTGTTCTTTAGCCTGTTCATCTTGGTTTTAATGCACCTGTAACGCTTCCCAGAGGGCAGCAGGTGGAACAGGTCAGAGCCAGGGTGGGTGCTGTCCTTGATGATGGCACTGGCTCTGTTGAGGCAGCGGGAGGTGTAGATGTCCATCAGAGAGGGGAGAGGGCGGCCGATGATCTTCTGAGCCGTCTTGACCACTCTTTGCAGCCTCTCCCTGTCTGCTGCAGTGCAGCTGCCGTACCATACTGTAATACAGTAGGTCAGCAGGCTCTCAATGGACGAGCGGTAGAAGGTCAGCAGCAGGTCAGGCTTCAGGTTGTACTTCCCGAGGACTCTTAGGAAGTGTAGCCGCTGCTGAGCCTTCTTGATGATTGCTGTGGTGTTGACTGTCCAGGAAAAGTCGTTGGAGATGTGGACTCCAAGGTACCTGAAGGTGTGGACCCCCTCCACACGCTCGCCGTTGATGTAGAGGGGGGCAGGGTCGGTGCTGCTCTTCCTGAAGTCGACGATGATCTCTCTGGTCTTGCTGGTGTTGAGAGTGAGGTTGTTCTCCGAAGACCAGGCCGTCAGCTTCAGGACCTCCTCCCTGTAGGCAGCCTCGTCACCCCTAGAGATGAGCCCGACCACTGTGGTATCGTCAGCAAACTTGACGATAAGGTTGTCACTGTGGGCTGGACTGCAGTCATGGGTGTAGAGGCAGTAGAGGAGGGGGCTCAGCACACAGCCCTGTGGGGAGCCGATGCTCAGTGTGCGGGTGGATGAGAGGTGGGGGCCAAGTCTCACATTCTGGGGTCGGTCCGTTAGGAAGTCCCTTATCCAGGCGTTTGTGAGAGGGGGGAGGCCAAGAGTGTCCAGTTTATTGCAGAGTCTGTCCGGGATTATTGTATTGAAGGCAGAACTATAATCCACAGAGAGCAGCCGGACGTAGCTCTGCTGCTGCTCCAGGTGGTTCAGAGCAGAGTGGAGAGCAACAGCGATGGCGTCCTCTGTGGATCTGTTCGCCCGGTATGCGAACTGGTGGGGGTCAAAGTCTGGAGGGATATGGTCCTTGATGTGCTGGAGAACCAGTCTCTCGAAGCACTTCATGATTACCGGAGTGAGGGCCACTGGTCGGTAATCATTCAGGCTGGTGATGGGAGACTTCTTCGGCACCGGGATTATTGTAGATGACGGGATGGGATGACTGCCTGAGCCAGGGAGAGGTTGAAGATCCTGGTGAGGGGGGGAGCGAGCTGGTGGGCGCACGCCCTGAGCACCTTTCCAGGTACTCCGTCTGGTCCGGCAGCCTTCCTGGGGTTCACAGCCAGGAGCACTCGTCTGACACTGTGCTCCTGTACAGTGAGTGGAGTGGTGCCGGAGCCCGGTGGGGGAGGGGGTAGGGCTGGAGCAGATGAGTGCCGCTGGGGGGTATCGAAACGGGCAAAGAAACAGTTAAGGTCCTCTGCCAGTGTCGCACTCTGATCCGCAGTTGTCACATTGCAGCCTCTGTAGTTCGTGATGTCATGAATGCCCCGCCACACCTCCCGTGAGTTATTGCTGGACAGATGGGACTCTATGCACCTCCTGTGGTCCGCCTTTGCTTTTTTAATCCCTGTCTTCAGGTCGGCTCTAGCAGCACTGTACAGTGCCCTGTCCCCTGACCTGAAGGCTGCGTCGCGGGCCCTGAGGAGTGTGCGGACCTGGCTGGTCATCCAGGGTTTCTTGTTGGGGTAAACCCGGATGTTTTTTTCCACAGTCACATTCCCAATGCAGAACTGTATGTAGTCCAGCACCGTTCCTGTGGCTGTCTCCAGGTCCTGTTGTTGGAAGAGGTCCCAGTCTGTGTGTTGGAAGCAGTCCTGAAGTTTGGGGAGTGCATCGTCAGGCCAGATCATAACAGTCTTTGTGATGGGCCTGGCCTGGCGTCTGATGGGGGTGTAAGTAGGAGAGAGCAGGAGGGAAAGATGGTCTGACTGTCCAAGCTGGGGGAGGGGTGTAGCTCTGTACGCGTGCTTCATGTTGGTATACACGTGGTCCAGGGTGTTCTTGCACCTTGTAGAACACTTCATGTGCTGGTAGAACTTAGGGAGTACAGTCTTCAGATTGGCCTTATTAAAATCCCCTGCTATGATATGAACACCGTCGGGGTGGGCCCGCTGCTGTTCGTTGACGGTGTTCAGCAGAAGAGAGAGCGCTGTGTTTACTTTGGCGTCCGGTGGAATATACACAGCCGTGATGATAACAGACAGCTCTCTCGGGAGGAAAAAGGCCGACATCTAACAGACATGTACTCCACGTCCGGGCAACAGTGCTGTTCAATGATTGTCCCGTTGTTGCACCAGTTCTCATGCACGTAAATACAGAGCCCCCCTCCTCTGCTCTTACCGGAGTCCTTAGTTCTAGAGTGCGGCCGGCTAGCTGCATGCTAGCATCGGGTATTTCCGGGTGAAGCCAGGTTTCGGTGATAATCATAGCACAACAGTCCCGAACATAGCGGTTTCCAGCGAGTTGTAATTCCAGGTCGTCCATCTTCTGTACGAGGGATCTGGCATTGGACAGGAACAGGCTCGGTAGAGGCGGCTTGTGGGGTTGTTTCCTAAGCCTGAGCAAGACGCCGGACCTGCGGCCACGCTTCTGCTTCCTCTCCCTCCTCCGTCTGCGCCGTCTCACAGACCCGACAACAAACCACGGAGAGCCCGGTGCTCTTGCTATGTCGTCTGGGATGTTGTGCTCGTGGTGAAAGTCGCTCGAAACAGATATCTGGTGCGAGTTCCCGATATCCAAGAGTGACTGGCGGGTGTACCGGGTGTTTGCAGTAAATAAATAAATAAATGATAAATGGGTTATACTTGTATAGCGCTTTTCTACCTTCAAGGTACTCAAAGCGCTTTGACACTATTTCCACATTTACCCATTCACACACTGATGGCGGGAGCTGCCATGCAAGGCGCTAACCAGCAGCCAGCAGAGGCAAAGGGTGAAGTGTCTTGCCCAAGGACACAACGGACGTGACTAGGAAGGTAGAAGGTGGGAATTGAACCCCAGTAACCAGCAACACTCCGATTGCTGGCACAGCCACTCTACCAACTTCGCCACGCCGTCCCTACAGTACAGGTGGTGCACAAAAGGAAAAAAAACAAGAAGAAAAGAAGGAGGAAAGAGCACTGAAAAGGAGAGCCGTAAGCTGCTGCGTCTGTGCGCGCCGCCATCTTGGAAAAAAAAAAAAAAAATCTGATATATATATATATACATATATATATATATATATATATATATATATATATATATATATATATATATATATATATATATATATATATATATATATGTGTGTGTGTGTGTGTGTGTTACAATGTACGTAACATGTAAGCAAATACGCCACAGCGTCGATTCTGGTTGTTCAACAATCGCTCTTTCTTCTGAATCAAAATATACATGCATATGTTACATATAGCCTTTTATTTGCGCACTATTGACTTGTGATGCACCAAAAATGTTGCTTCCGTCAAAAGACTTTGCTCACCGAAACCGTAATTTGTGATGAAACATCCCCGTCTGGTGGGGGGCTGTGTTTTTCACACAAATGACGGAGCTCGCCTAAAGCTGACGAAGAAGTCATACGAGTCGTATTCAGGTCGTATTGCCATTTAGACTGAAGTCACATTTGAAAGGATTCAGACTACCTCCTGATGCGGCCTAAATCTGATGCGAAAAGATCAGATTTAAAGCATTTTGGAGCATTTCGACTGGCAATTTTTTTTTTATTCACGCCATTTTAGGACAAAAAAAATCAGATTCGGTGTGCTGTGCAAATAGGGCCTTAGATTCGATTTCATTCTCAGAAACCTGAATCAGGTGTTAAGCATTAGCGAACACTACACCGGCTCGCTCCTCGCCTTGCAAATCATCTTGCAAAAAATTATAACCTTGTGTACCATAAAGGCTGTGATTGGTCAGCTTTTAGAACACTATTTTTTGTATGTACCGTATTTTACGGACTATAAAACTCATCGGTATACAAAGTTTTAGATAAAACATTTTTTACATACATTGGCTGAAGATTTAAATGTTGTGAAATCATAAATTTCAACTGAAATATTTTTTTAATGTTCATGTACATTTCTTAATTGTTTCCAAATGGTGTCTGTAACACGGCAGTAAAACGGGAGATCAAACAAAACAGAAGCCATTGTCATGGACCCACCAGTTACGGAAACTAGCTCCCCAGTCAGTTACACAGACTTAGTAATTCCACCTGGTGACTTTACTTAGGAATTTTTTAAGATAAAAATGATACAAAAAACATGTCAGTGTAAGTTAATAATACTAACACAAACACTTGCAAACATGTTAGCATATTAGCTAATGCTAATGACGCTCGGTTGATTACATTACAATAGCATTTACAAATATGCATAAAAACAGTCCTACAAGACATCACACATGAGGCAGTTTAGTAAGTCAAAATAATTTTAAATGTTGCTTGGAGTGATGAATGAAGAATAAATACAAGTACAAATGCTATGGAAGCCCACGGCACTAATACTTCTGGTTGAAAGCACTTTGCAGCACCTGCAGTGAACAAACTCGTCCAAAAGATGGCACAATAGCACAAAAAATAACAGACCTGTTCAGTGTCTTTGCTTATGCTTATGAATTAGCCGCACCGTTTTATAAGCAGCAGGGTTCAAAGAGTAGGAAAATAGTAGTGTCTTGTAAACTGGAATTTGCAGTATAGGGCTTGTTCAGAGGACATTCAGCCCACCTTCCCATACACCTTTTTTTCCGTTTTCGGACAATACATTGCTAAGATCTGGCTGCAATAACATTAACAATAACAATTACTTAATTTCATTTTTGAACATTACACAAAAATCAGGATTCGAATGTAATAATAAAAAAACATTTTTTAGCACCCCTAATTATTATATACAATATGATAGTTTGTAAAAATAACAATAAATACTTAAATATCTGCTTGTCACCTTAGGTAGGTAGGTAGGTAGGTAGGTCTTTATTGTCATTGCACAAGTACAACAAAACTTTGTTTTCAGCACAAACCCGTTCAAGATTAGACAAACAAACAGTGTACAGGGTTACAGAACAGGAACGCTGATGGGTCACCACAAGGCACCCCGTAAAACATGGGAAAAAGGTAAACGCTGGGGAAGGATGAGTAATAAAATACTATCTAGACTGGGCTCCTAAGGGGTCCAAGTCTGGAGTGGGTAAAAACCTCCTTAGCAAAGCACATATATACAAATTACAACATACATCTTGAGACTTGCAACAGAGGGGAGGGAGTGGGGGCCACGTAGGCAGGCTGCAGCTCTTCAGGTGCTGCCCAGCCGTTCATCACCCCGAAGGGATTCGCGTCAAGGGCGTTGGATGGCTTACAATTTCAAAGCAAGTTATTCATCAATTTGTATGTACAAAAATAGAATAACCAACTGCATAGGCAATAATATAGGAGGTGATTATACTTTTATATTCTTACATTCACTGTTACAAGCGGCCCTCTGAGGGCAGCCACGACTGTGATGTGGCCCTCCATGAAAACACGTTCCACACCCCTGATTTAAACATATTTAGTTTGTCAAAACAACTAAAGAGAAAATTGTGGACTGTTTTGTTAAATTGTCGCAAAAATAAGCCTCCTACAGAGTGCCCTTTTAGCAGCCCTTTTAGCTGCACAGCCAGTTAGCAGGTCTGTTAGTGTGTTTGTAGTTAGTCAGACCACTTAAAAAAACATCCTTTCATCTTCACAGTCAATACTAATAGTCTCCAATCCAAACATCATCAAGAGCCTTTCTCTTTCCCACTGAAACTCGGCATCGGTGCATCCTCAACGAAGCAATAATCCCAACTAAATCAGGCCAATTAGAAAAGCCCACAAATAGACAGCGCTGGACAGAAGGTGGTCTCACACAGCACGGGGGCTCACACCGGTGGGACCCCCGCCATGTTATTGGGAAGAGAAGCAACCGCCGGTGTCATAATGATCACTAAACGTGCGCTGCATTCACTTGCAGTGGGAGATTGGTGAGACGGGGCGTGACCTTTGCTATATTGACCTGCTGGCTGACTCCTGGTGGGGTGCAGAGGCAACAACACAACAAAGTAAGAAATTATAAATGTGCACCTCCAAGCTAATGCATTTGATCCTTTAAAGCAGGGGTCCCCAACCTTTTTTCCACCAGGGACCAGTTTAATGTATGTATTATTTGCACGGACCGGCTTTCTATGTGTGGCAGATAAGATCAGCAAAAAAAATTGCCTTTGGCTACAATCTGAAAGTTAATTCGGGGAAAATGCGGTAGTTTATAAATTAACTAGATGAGGCAATTCCTTAAGGAATTGCATGTGAATGCTCCAATGCTGACAGAATGAAGTATGAATATAAGAATAGTTTGAATGTTGAAGCATTAGAATTTCCAGGAAAACCGGAATTTGAATTGGAACTTGGGAAAGACTTAGTTCGAATGTCCAGGATGAGTGGAATATGTTGATGTGGGAATGGTTTGAATAGGTTGAAAAATGTTGGAATTGTGGAAGTGTGAAAAAGGGATAATTCATTTGGAATAGGGAAAATGTCCCTAAAAACGGAGAATTCTTGGAAATCCGCAATTTTTTTTTACAGTTTTTGACAAGGGAGTACACAATTCTTGAACAGGCTAAATATTTTGAAGTTGGAACGTTTTAAGTGGGAGTTGTGGAACTTTGAAAAATGTCCCATTCTTTTCAATGGGAATTTCATGGAAATTTGGGGATTTGAGGAAAAAAGGGAATTTTTGGAAAAATGCTAAACAATTGAAATTCTCTGAATAGTTGAAATGGATGGTGTTGGAATTTTTAAAATCGGTCGAGAAATGTTGAAGTATAAACATTTTTAATTGAGAAATGGTATTAAGGAATTCCTGGAATTTCGGGAAAACTGGGAATAATTTTTCCAGTTCAAAAAACAACTTAGTTTTTTGTCCTGATTAAGAGGAATGTTTTGACAGTAGAACGGTTGAAATGGGTTGAAAAATGTGGAAGGAGTAGTCCCCAGAAAAAAAGGGTCCAAAAAGGGTTTGAAAAAATTGGAATTATGGGAATTCCTGGAAAAAAAAATTCTTCAAAAAATAATAGTGTCAATGTCCAAGATGAGTGGAATATGTTGAAGGTAGAATGGTTTGAATCGGTTGAAAAATGTGGAAGTGGTGGAAGTTTGAAAAATGGCCAATTCATTTTAAATTGGAAAAATGTGCTGGAAAACCGGGAATTCTGGAAAATCTGAAAATTTGTCAAGGGAAAGCCCACAATTGGAATGGTTTGAATCGGATGAAAAAAGTTGGAATTGTGGAAGTGTGAAAAATGGATAATTCATTTGGAATGGGGAAAATATGCCTAAAAACTGAGAATTCTTGGAAATCCGGGAATTTTTTTTTACAGTTTTTGAAAGGGAGCACACAATTCTTGAACAGGCTAACTATTTTGAAGTTGAAACGGTTTGAGTGGGAGTTTTGGAACTTTGACAAATGTCCCATTCTTTTCAATGGGAATTTCTTGGAAATTTGGGGATTTCGGGAAAAGAGGGGTTTTTTTGAAAAATGCAAATTCAATGTTCTGAATGAGTTGTTGTTGACATTTTTCAAATCGGTCGAAAAATGTTGAAGTAGTAACATTTTTAATTGAGGAATTGTATTAAGGAAATCCTGGAATTTCGGGAAAACCAGGGATTTTTCCAGTTCGAAAATCAACTTTGTTTTTTGTCCTGATTAAGAAGAATGTTTTGACGGTAGAACGGTTGAAATTGGTTGAAAAATGTGGAAGGAGTAGTCGCCAGAAAAAAGGGTCAAAAAAGGGTTTGAAAAAAATGGAATTCTGGCAATTCCTGGAATTTTTTTTTTTTACTTGAAAAAATTATATGTTGAATGTGGAATGGTTTTAATCGGTTGAAAAATGTGGAAATGGAAGACGTTTGGAAAATGGTCAATTCATTTTGAATGGGGAAAAATGTCCCGGAAAACCTGGAATACTGGGAAATCTGAGAATTTGGGGAATTTGTCAAGGGAAAGCCCGCAAATGGAATGGTTTGAATGAGATGTTGTCTGGTGTGCCGTGGGAAATTATGCAACTTGACCTAATTGGTCCAAAAAATATTTTTTGCAAATCAATAATTATAATCTGCAAATAATGTGACCGTTGCTTAGTGTCTGTGCTGTGTAAAACTCGGCAGGGTAACCACGTAATACTCCATGTCAGTAGGTGGCAGCAGGTAGTTAATTGCTTTGTTAAAGTCGGAATGTGTCGGGTGAGACGAGGATGGTTTGTTGTGATCCCAATATGCAGACCACAGCGGGAGGCAGGGTGCAGGTAAAAAGGTATGTAACGCTTAAGCCAAAAATGAACAAAAGGAAAAGGCAATGGCTATGCAAAATGAACGTAAAACTGAACTGGCTACAAAGTAAACAGAAACAAAATGCTGGACGACAGCAAAAACTTACGGCGTCCACAAAGTACATCCGTACATGACATGACAATCAACAATGTCCACTCAAAGAAGGATAGCAACAACAAAGCAGATGCGTGGAATAGCGCTCAAAGGAAGACATGAAACTGCTACAGGAAAACACCAACAAAACAGGAAGGGCCACCAAAATAACAGCGCAAGACAAGAACTAAAGCACTACAGGAAAACACCAACAAACTCAAACTAAGTCACGACGACCTGGTGGAGTTTCATTTTTTTTAACGTTTTCTGCTGCTGGTGGGCCTCCGGATATATGCATGAAAAAAATGTGCTTTGCCTCAAAAAAGGTTGAAAAACACTGATGGAGAAAACCATATTAGTACCGGTCCCTGGATCGGTGGTTGGAGACCACTGCTTTAAAGTGTCTACGTAACTGTGTGTGTGTGTGTGTGTGTGGGTGTGTGTGTGTGTGTGTGTGTGTGCGTGTGGTGTAAGGGGTGTTAAAAATGGGGGTGGTTGTGACAGACAGAGGTCTCACCTCACACTTCATGTCCCAAATAGATTGGAAATTCCTGCTTTTCCAGCGCTGCCTAAAGCAAAATGAGCACTTGTGAGGATAATTAAAATTGATGATATAAAATGACACAGACAGGATTTGTCCCTGCAGCAAGAGGTCTCTGAAGACCTAAGCACAGCCACACTGCTCTACATGACGGTTTCACCTTACTAAACTGCAAATCCCCGATTGAATAACAGTGTGACGCGTTAGGTTACGTTCTTTTGACGGCAACGCTGCTCCTAGGATCCTTCATCATGGTTGCATTCTTAAAAGCTTTTATAGGAGGATCCACAAGAATAGGGGTGCAAAGAAACACTTAAATCCACACGTAGTGATAATTTGACATAATAGATTGAAAGTTGTAGACCAGTGATTTTCAACCTTTTTTAAGCAAAATCCTGCTGCACACCACCAACCAAAATGACACTCTAGCACAGTATATAATACATATAGTTAATAATATAGTTTTCTAAATGTATTTATACTCACTACTATTACAATGGCTTTACAAACTCGCAGTATTAATGTTTCTGCCACAGTGTGGGACTTTTTTGATTTAGCTACGAGTTCAACAACAAGGTAGCAAGCTTTGAGGGCTCTCTTGTTTACCTTTGTGGTTTTTCTCAGAAAATTTGCCTGTTTCTCATTGTTTGTACGTAAGCGTACAAAATAGTCCATCGGGGTGTTTCGTTTGGAGATGGCGTTTAAGCTTGCTTGGCACCATGGCGCTATTGGATAGCTTCTCACCACACACCAAGCACTGCGGAGTCGGTGCTGTCGCATCCCCGGTGAAAGTCAATCCAAATGAAAGATAGCTTTCGCTTTATTGCCTCGAGCTCACCGTCTTTTTTTTATTTTGTAGACCACTCATACTGGAGCCTTCATCTGGGTCAGAATTTTGTCCAGGACCCTGTTCGCCATTTGCATTTTCCCTTCTCAAAAACTTCTCCATCACTGTCACTTGCTCGCCTCCTCTTGCTGCGATCCCAAACTGTCACTGTCACGTGATGCACATCGCTAACTCGATTGTCTTTACAGGTATTTATCACCCTCTGCTGCCACCTACTGAAATAGATGAGTATTACATTATCTGCCGCACTTTATTATAGCACGGACACCCGACGATGGTTAATTAGGAGATATTAAATAATTTCTCACGGCACACCTGACGATCTCTCACGACACGCTAGTGTGCCGCGGCACACTGGTTAAAAATGACTGTTGTAGACCAGGGGTGTCAAACTCATTTTAGATCGGGGGCTGAGAAAGTTGAGGAATGCTCATCAAACACTTATTTGGAACATCCCACAGGTGAACAGGCTAATTTGGAACAGGTGGGTGCCATGATTGGGTATAAAAGTAGATTCCATGAAATCACAAACAAGGACTGGTGGTGAAATCTATCAACATTTGTTGGTCCCATAAAGGAGGGATTTTTCAAATTGACTGTGTGTCGCTTTTAAAAGTGCTCCTCCTCTGGTCAACATATGAAATAACAAGTGTGTGTAAAAATTTGACGTGCTCCCCCTCTGGTCAACATATGTAATAACAAGTGTGTGCATATGTAATAACAAGTGTGTGTAGGAAATTGGTCAAAATTAATAACAATATATATATATATATATATATATATATATATATATATATATATATATATATATATATATATATATATATATATATATATATATATAGACATATTGTAATAGCTAGAAGTAAATAATGAAGATTAAAAACCAATTACAAACAAAAAATAATAAAACAAATAAAATAACTAAAAGCAGTCTCACAATGTGTATTGTTTCTGTTTCTGTAATATTGCAATATTTTCTCGTACAATTATTACTATTTTTATGTAAAGTTATCAATTTTTAATTTAAAATAATGACATTTGTCATATAACATTTTGACTTTTATCACAATATTGCCATTTTTTGTTGTTCTTGTAAAATAGTGACATGTTTGAGTAAAATAATGACTTTTGTCATAATTTTGCCAAGTAAAATTCAGATTATTATTATAATATTGCCAACATTTTAAAGTGTTCTTATAAAACTGTGACCTTTTTTCGAGTAAAATTACGACTCTTTTCATAAAACTGCCAAGATTTTAAGATTTTCTTGTAAAATTGCCACTGTTTTTGAGTAAAATTCCAACTTTTATCATGATATTGCACACAAGTTCAGTTTGTATTATAACATGTTGACTTCCGTTGAGTAAAATGACGACTTTTATTATAATACTGCCAAATTTCTATGTTTTTCTTGTGAAACTGTGACCATTTTCTTGTGAAATTCTAACTCATTTTTCACAACAAGCTTTTTTATAGTTGCATAGTATGTATATATTATTAATGTTGTAAATACAAATCTTTATACATACGGTAAACAAGTTAGGACATAAATCATGGTCCCAATACGGAAAACCATTGCATCTAATAGAGAATGTCTCATTTGCACCCCTGGTGGTGAAATCTATCAAAATTAGGGTGGTCCTTAAAAGAAAAGATTTTTCAAATTTACTTTGTGTCGGTTTTAAAAGTGCTCCCTCTCTGGCCAACATATGTAATAACAAGTGTGTGTAAGAAATTGAAATGCGCCCCTTTTGGCCAAAATTAATTAAAAAAATAAACAAATATGTATATAGTGACATACTGTAATAATTGAAGTAAATAATGAAGATTAAAAACCAATTACAAACAAAAAAATTAATAAATAAATACAAATAAATTAACTAAAAGCTTACCTTTGTTTATGTTTACATATTATGTATATATTAATAATGTTATAAATACAAATCTATATATATCTAGAAAGGGTGGTCCTAAAGAGGTAGGCATTTTACTCAGGTCTCAAGAAGGTAATAAATACAATAGTGTGTGTGTGTGTGTGTGTGTGTGTGTGTGTGGGGGTGTGTGTGTGTGTGTGTGTGTGTGTGTGTGTGTGTGTGTGTGTGTGTGTGTGTAAGATTCAGTACCTATGGTTACCAGGACTTTACCAAGTCTCTTGTCTCAAGTACAAAGAGCAGTAAAGATATATGAAGTGTGAAGTGAAGTGAATTATATTTATATAGCGCCTTTCTCTAGTGACTCAAAGCGCTTTACATTGTGAAACCCATTATCTAAGTTACATTTAACCCCGGCCGAGTCATACCAAAGACTATAAAAATGGGAGCCATTACCTCCCTGCTTGGCACTCAGCATCAAGGGTTGGAATTGGGGGTTAAATCACCAAAAATTATTCCCGGGCACGGCCACCGCTGCTGCTCACTGCTCCCCTCACCTCCCAGGGGGTGATCAAGGGTGATGGGTCAAATGCAGAGAATAATGTTGCCACACCTCGTGTGTGTGTGTGACAACCATTGATACTTTAACTTTAATTTAAAATAAAATAACCTTTTATCCACTTAGTTATTAATAGCTTTGCCACTTGGGGGTTACAAATTATAACTATTATGAAGAATGTTGATAAATACAGAATTTAGTGTCCAGTTAATGGGTAAATGTCACAGTAATTATCGCAGCAGCAAATCAATTAAACAAAGGTGTTCAATTATTTTGATTTCCATGAATTAAATGGTAAATGGGTTGTACCGGTATAGCGCTTTTCTACCTTCGAGGTACTCAAAGCACTTTGACACTATTTCCACATTCACCCATTCACACACACATTCACACACTGATGGCGGGAGCTCCCATGCAAGGCCCTAACCACGACCCATCAGGAGCAAGGGTGAAGTGTCTTGCTCAAGGACACAACGGACGTGGTGAGGTTGGTAGAAGCTGGGGATCGAACCGGGAACCCTCGGGTTGCTGGCACGACCACTCTCCCAACCGCGCCACGCCGTCCCCCTACAAACTACAAAAGTTTTTGATAAGTGAATCTGTTGCACAACATTGTCGTGATTAAAAGAATACATTTGTCAAAAATCCGAGGAACGTGTTTTGAAATGGCCGTTTGATCGTTGGTGACACGTGTCACTGCGGACCCCGAGTGCTGATTTCCACGGTGAAAGTGCACGGATGACAAGAGCCAGAGCAAGATGTAGAGCCAGACATGCAGCAGCATCGCAGGGGGAAGGGGGGGGGACGCTGAGGCTCTAAACCCCCGCCAGGGTCCTTCTGCAGATAAATATTGATTGTGGACAGTTTTAATTACTTCCCTAAATTGAGCAATTTTGGTTTTCCCAGTTGGCTCCCTGTGAAAATCCATGTAGGAGCCTCCATTGAGAGAGAGGGAGAAGGTTGAGCATGGCGCGCCATAAATCACGGCGGATACATAATTCATTGGAAGCATGAGAAAAGGACAAGACAAGATGCTTTGGATCATTGAAAACAGCGTTTCCACAGGTCCTTCCATGTAGTCTGTTTGTGTGCTCAACATCTCATCTGAATGATGACGAATGATGCATGTGCTTCCTCTCCCTTTTATCCCCCGCTTTGGACCCATTTCAAATACGAAGGTGTGGTCCAATTCGTAAAGGCCATTAAGTTTTTTTTTTTACACAGAGATGGAAGAAGTGCCGTGGTGTGGATTACTAATTCTCATGTACTTTTTGTCCACTCATCTTCTGGGCGGGACAAGGTCAATGTTTATCTCCACACCGTTATGTCTCGGAGCGCACATCGCTAAAGTAAACTTTTTTTTTTTTTAAATAAAGCCTTGCATGATGTTAGTCATATTTTAACATAGACAGTGTCGACCTCTATGCAGTTGATTAGGGCCACAACCACTAGGGGGGCCACTTGACCATGGCCTAGCCCAGGGGTCGGCAACCCGCGGCTCTAGAGCCGCATGCGACTCTTTAGCGCCGCCCTAGTGGCTCTCTGGAGCTTTTTAAAAAATGTATGAAAAATGGAAAAGGATGAGGGGAAAAAAATATATTTTTTGTGTTAATATGGTTTCTGTAGGAGGACAAACATGACACAAACCTCCCTAATTGTTATAAAGCACACTGTTTATATTAAACATGCTTCACTGATTCGAGTATTTGGCGAGCGCCGCTTTGTCCTACTAATTTTGGCGGTCCTTGAACTCACCGTAGTTTGTTTATATGTATAACTTTCTCCGACTTTCTAGGACGTGTTTTATGCCACTTCTTTTTCCGTCTCATTTTGTCTACCAAACTTTTAATGTGCGTGAATGCACAAAGGTGAGTTTTGTTGATGTTATTGACTTGTGTGGAGTGCTAATCAGACATATTTGGTCACTGCATGACTGCAAGCTAATCGATGCTAACAAGCTATTTAGGCTAGCTGTATGTACATATTGCATCATTATGCCTCATTTGTAGCTATATTTGAGGTCATTTAGTTTCCTTTAAGTCCTCTTAATTCAATTTATATCTCATGACACACTATCTGTATGTAATATGGCTTTGAATTTTTTGCGGCTCCAGACAGATTTGTTTTTGCATTTTTGGTCCAATATGGCTCTTTCAACATTTTGGGTTGCCGACCCCTGGCCTAGCCTTTTTGTAAAGCTTTAAAGAATTTTTATAAAATAATAATTATGCTGTCTGAATTGAATATTAAGGTTATTTTAATCAAATTAGGAATGTGGAACACTATCTACACCAGGAGTCCCCAAACATTTTGACTTGGGGGCTGCATTGGGTTAAAACAATGTATATGTATACATATGTATGTATATATATATACACACATACACGTATATATATATATATATATATATATATATATATATATATATATATATATATATATATATATATATATATATATATATATATATATATATATATAATGACTGAAAGAGCACGCACTTTGCCGATGATGTCATGTTATCGATGGGAAAATGTATTTTCAGGCAATATTATTTGCCTGGGCGGCTAGGAGACACAGAGTAACAAGCAGTAGAAAATGGATTAAAAAGGCCAGTTTTAAAAAAATAATAATTAATATTAATATATATATATATATTTATTTATTTTTTTTAAATTTGGGACTTAGTTTGGGGACCCCTGATCCACACCCTATGCAAAAATGTTAAATTGTTTATTTCCCCTGGTAAACCCAGCATGGAACACTTCATTGTTCATTCAACGCACATGTCATAACGTCATGAAAAAAAAATCACATTCATTTATTCAGCGCCAACATTTGGGAACCAGGATGAGGGGATGGAAGAAGGGTTAACATAGTTGTTGTTGTTGTTTTTTCATTTCATACATTTATTTGTGGCATCATCGGAAAAGTTATGTTTATGTTTCACTTTTGAATCTTATTGCACATAATTGTAGTGCATTCTAGGAATCTTGATTCAAATTCAAAACCGTTTTTTTTTTAAGACAGGGAGAGGCTTAACCCATAGTAGATCCAAAAATAGTGTTATTGTAATAATCATTATTATAATTATGCATTATTAGGATTATGCATTATTAGGATTATACATTGATGATAATTCCACATGAATCAGCTAATCTCTACCTTAAAGGGAAATGTAACATATTTATAATCATATTTGAATGAATGATTTAATGTTATTAAAACTCAAACTGAAATTTTAGTGATTATATTACATAGGTAATATTTAAGACCACAATGGGGGCCACAAGTAAAATATTGTATAGGGCATTAGAAAGTCCAAGGCCGGCCCTTGATGAAGTATAAAAAAACATTTTGCTTGCTATGATTCTTATGGATTTTGTGTGATTGTTACAACCTAAAATGCCTCAATTTGCAGCAGATTCAAAAATATAGTTACCATATTTTGAGGCCTATTTTGTTTCAATAACATTGCATCAATTCATGATTCTACCAATTTGTAGTCGATGTTTTACTGTGTCAAATACCTTTCGTTTAAAACGTTTTAACACTGCATGTTACACATTTTTACACTCTTAAACTCGCTAACTTCTATACACCAACACACACACACACACACACACACACCATTAGCGACGCAGACAAACACGCACATCATAATATTTCTAATTGACACACTTGTCATGTGTGAATGCTGAATAAGTGTCGGTCAGGAACTGTCTTTGTTTTGATGTTGCACACGTTGCAAAACAACTCACCCCAGGAAACTGATTTGTATAAACTGTAGCTGTCTGTTGAAAAATGTGACTAATATTTTAATTTAGGTTTGCCGGATTAATGTGTCTTACATGATATATGTCCTCAAAATTCTACACAAACTTTAAAGTTAAAGTTAAAGTACCACTGACAGTCACACACACACTAGGTGTGGTAAAATTACCCTCTGCATTTGACCCATCCCCTTGTTCCACCCCCTGGGAGGCGAGGGGAGTACTGAGCAGCAGCGGTGGCCACGCTCAGGAATCATTTTGGTGATTTAACCCCCAATTCCAACCCTTGATGCTGAGTGCCAAGCAGGGAGGTTATGGGTCTCATTGTCATAGTCTTTGGTATAACTCGGGTTTGAACTCACGACTTACCGATCTCAGGGCGGACACTCTAACCGCTGACCAATTTTGCGGATTCCAGCTGTCCTAAATCCGCCTGCATCCCTGAACTTTTGAGGGTTCCCCCTCATCTTAAAATGAGCGGGTTTCTATTAATTACTGTTAATTTCTAATTTGTCCAAATCCTGCTAAAGTATCTTTGCCATTGTCCACTGAGCAGCGTCCATACTAATCTCTGATGTGCAACTGTGGACCTGTCTGTCCTTTTGAAACATTCACAGACCCCCCTACCCCCCACTCGCTCCCTTGAGACCGTGCTCTCCATATCACCAAATAGATTGGTCAGTGGAATTGCACAATTGAGATTTTCTGCAGCCAGGCGTCCTGGCGCCGCATTGTGAAGACCCCGCCGCTGACCTGTGCATGGAGGCATTGGCGGGGAAGGATTTTCACACTCTGTTTATCAGAGATGCCACCAACAATTGGCCGGGACTTTTTTTTGAGAGGAGGTGGCCTAAGCGCTGACCCTTAATCCCCCGTTATAAGCAGAGGCGAGTGTGGTCAGCTGTGGCACGCTCGCCCGTCGTCCGTCCATAACGTGACGCATACAGAGTGAGGCATTAAATGTAGATTGAGTCCCCCGGTCGCATGGGAGTCCGCGGTTTGTTTTATTCAATGCGGAACATGAGCAATAAACAGGCCGGCTTGAGTGTAAGAAGACTGTAAACAAGAGAGCTTTATGTGTTTGGGAGCTTTGTTTTTTGTGATATTTAGATATGTGAGCGGATTAGCATATATACTATACATCGATAGTGTAAACACTTCTTAAACAAGCGGGAATGAATAAGTAATATGTCGAGGAAGCGCTGCATGGTGTGTTGCTGTTTCTTTCCTAGGCGCAGTGGCGATTGCTCTAAGACTGCAAGGGAAGCTCAGCTCTCCTAAAATGTCAAAAAATAGGTGATTAGATATATAGTGTTGTGTGTACATGTTATTGACTAAATATGAGCTACAACGCGTTCTTTTGTTCAGAATCAGCTTCTTATCACTGGCTTTCCTCTCTCTCACACCCGCAGCTTCACGGTGCTTCAAACAGTGTAGACGCTGGCCGTCCACAGAGTTCATGCACTGTAGCGAAACGAGACGAGTCATTGGGTAAATGCTGGGCTTTGTCCCGCCCATCGGACGCTGAACGTCTCTGGGGGTCTATGGGGCAGTGGGCTGGCCTCGGCCGGCCACGGACACTCAACTTCTGCGTGATGATTGGATGATCTGTCTAAGGCTGATTCCCTTTTTGGTTGACAGTGAAATGAGCGAATCGGCGATCTTGTGTTGTAAACGTCCGTTGGGAAAAAATTTTAATATGCATTCTGTTGTTCTGAGTTGAAGAGGAGACTTTCCTGATACTCTTAGCGACATTTTCTTTGTTAAAAACGACTAGCGACAAATATAACTTTTTTTTCTGGTGTTTTTTTTTGTGTTTGGAGACTGACTTCTTTCACTCTGCAGTTTCTGTCCCTACCGAGCAGCGGGTGCTGCTGAGCCCCTCCACCGTCTCAAAGCACTCCCGCAGCTTCACGATGCTTCAAACAGTGTAGACGCTGGCCGTCCACAGAGTTCATACACTGCAGCAAAACGAGACGAGTCATTGGGTAAATGCTGGGCTTTGTCCCGCCCATTGGACGCTGAACGTCTCTGGGGGTTTATGGGGCAGTGGGTTGGCCTCGGCCGGCCACGGACACTCAACTTCTGCGTGATGATTAGATGATCTGTCTAAGGCTGATTCCCTTTTTGATTGACAGTGAAATGAGCGAATCGGCGATTTTGTGTCGTAAACGTCCGTTGGGAACATTTTTTAATATGCATTCTGTTGTTCTGAGTTGAACCGGAGACTTTCCTGATCCTCTTAGTGACATTTTCTTTGTTAAAAACGACTAGCGACAAATAGAGCTTCTATTTCTGGTATTTTTTTTGTGTTTGGAGACTGACTTCTTTCACTCTGCAGTTTCTGTCCCTACCGAGCAGCGGGTGCTGCTGAGCCTCTCCACCGTCTCAAAGCACTCACAGGCGGACAAACTTCGCACTAGCCATCATCGCCTCCAGACTTGATTACTGCAACAGCATCCTCTACGGCTCATCTTCCAAAATCCTCAATAAACTCCAATACATTCAAAACTCTGCCGCCCGCCTGCTCACCCACACCCGCTCCCGTGAGCACATCACCCCAGTCGTACAGAAACTCCACTGGCTCTCCGTTCCTCACCGGATCCACTTTAAAATCCTCCTCCTCACCCACAAAGCCCTCCACAACCAGGCCCCCTGCTACCTCACAACCTGCTTCACCGCCATACCCCTTCATGCAGCCTTCGCTCCTCCGACGCCAACTTTCTCTCCCCACCACTCAGAACCAAACTCCGGACCATCGCTGCTCCCACCCTCTGTAACTTTCTCCCCAAACCCATCCGTGACTGCTTAGCCCTTCCTTATCAAAACACACCTCTTCAGATCTGCTTTTAACCTGTGATTGGTGTTCCGTGTCTTGTAGTGTCCCGTTTCGTAATGTCCAGTGTTATTATGTACTGCTTTTATATTTCCAGTATTATGTATTATTACTTTGAACTGTTTCATATTTTAATTTGTACCCCCAATTCCAACACTTGATGCTGAGTGCCAAGCAGGGAGGTAATAGGTCCGATTTTTATAGTCTTTGGTATGACTCGGTCGGGGTTTTAACTCACAACCTACCGATCTCAGGGCGGACACTCTAACCACCAGGCCACTGAGTAGGTACAAACTATCGTCATTAGTGGCAACGATTGGAGCTACATCAGGTGCAGAAAGGAGCCTTTTCCTGTTTAAAGCGGCTCAAGTCTTACACCCGTAACACCATGAGCCAAGACTTGGCCATTGAGAGGACACTTGTCAAATCCCTGGGAAAGACGCCTTCTTGGTACCACTGGGTCACAGATCGCTTTCTTAAAAAGGAACGGAGGGTAGAATTTACAAATAAATAAACCAACATATTTTATGATGTAGGCCGACATTGAGCTTCCCCTCCTTGAGAGACCAGCATCCGTCACTGCCTAGGCGGTAGACTGACAAGCCCATGTCAAGGTGAGGGGGGGGGGGGGGGGTGCAGGCTCAAGAAGCACCTCGTTCTGAGCACTAATGGATGATTGGTGGCTGGATAGGAGGCTTCACTTCTCCCTTTTATCCCGGCTTGCTTTTGACCCAGAGAGCCAGCAGTAATGGGCCCGGCGGAGGGGTAATCATTTCCCGTGTGAGGACTCCGATAAGTTGGAACACCTTTTTTTTTTTTTTTTTTTCCACGTCGGGAGCTCCCGCCGGCCTCCACTTGGTTTTTATCGCTCCTCCCCGCTCCCGACCCCCCTAAAAAAAAAAAAAAGCCCTTCAAGAGGCTTGCCTCCTCTCCTCTCCCGGGCTCAAAGGCTCCATCAGCGGCCGCTCTCTGGCGTGGCTTTCATGTGCTGCACATAAGCCGGTGAAAGGGAAAGGGAAGGGAGGGGGCTGGAAATAAATAAACCAGCTTCTATCTCTCAAATTGTGATCTTATGAATTGGATTTGGCCACTCTAAAAACACACAGTTTGTTATTTTCTCCCGTTTCCCTTTCTCTTGTTATATCCGTGCTGATAAATGGCTTCGATTGACAGGCATGCACGTGTGTGCGTGTGTGTGTGTGTGTGTGTGTGTTCTTGTATTTCTACCCTTCTTGAGACATCAACAAGGAAAAGTACCTTCCACGTGAACCAGTTAGGACCGAAAACATGGTCCCAATACGGAAAACCGTTGCATCTAATAGCCAAATACTAGAGTCTGTGAACATTGCTCCAAAGTTAGTTTTTTCTTTGTTGATTTAATGTGCATACAAAAGAAAACATTGATTTTGCACCCCGGGTGGTGAAATCTATCAAAATTAGGGTGGTCCCAATTTTTTTTTCAAATTGACTGTGTGTCGCTTTTAAAAGTGGTCCCCCTCTGGCCAACATATGAAATAACAAGTGTGTGTAAAAAATTTAAATGCACCCCCTTTGGTCAAAATTAATTAAACAAAAAATAAATATGTATATAGAGACATATTGTAATAATTGAAGTATATAATGGAGATTAAAAATCAATTAGAAACAAAACATTAAAAAAATAAAAATAACAATGTGTCGACTTGTTTCTTATCAAATTGGGAACAGTTTCTCATATTCTTTCTGTTTCTGTAATATTGCAATATTTTCTCGTAAAATTATAACTTTTTTAATGTAAAATTATTACTTTTTAATGCAAAATGGTGACATTTGTCATATAATATTCTGACTTTTATCACAATATTGTCAATTGGTTGTTGTTTTTCTTGTAAAATAGTGACATTTTTTGAGTAAAATTATGACTTTTGTCATCATTTTGCTAAGCCAAATTCCGATTATTATTATAATATTGCCAACATTTTAAGGTTTTCTTATAAAATTGTGACTTTTGTCAAGTAAAATTCCAACTTTTATCACAAAAATACCAAAATGTTAGCGTTTCTTGTGAAATTGCGACTGTTATTGAGTAAAATTCCAACTTTTATCATAATATTGCACAAATGTTCAGTTTTTCTTGTAAAGTTTTGACTTGTGTTGAGTAAAATTACGACTTTTATTATAACACTGCCAAAATTCAAAGTTTTTCTTGTGATATTGTGACCTTTTTTTGTGAAATTCCAACTCATTTTTCACAACAAGCTTTTTTATATATTATATATATATTATTGTTGCAAACACAAATCTTTATTTATCTCGAAAGGGTGGTCCTAGAGAGGTAGGTCTCAAGAAGGTAAGACATACACTAATGTGTGTGTGTGTGTTTGTGTGTGTGTGAGTGTGTGTGAGTGTGTGTGTGTATGTGTGTGTGTGTGTGTGTGTGTGTGTGTGTGTGTGTGTGTGTGTGTGTGTGTGTGTGTGTGTGTGTGTGTGTGTGTGTGTGTGTTTATATTTATATCATTCTTGAGACATGAAGAAGGAAAAGTACCTTCCATATGAGGACCGGTGAACAAGTTAGGACCGGAATCATGGTCCCAATACAGAAAACCATTGCATCTAATAGAGAATGTCTCATTATCACCCTTGGTGAAGAAATCAATCAAAATTAGGTTGGTCCCCCAAAAAAACAAAAAACTGTGTCGGTTTTAAGAGCGTTCCCCGTCTGGCCAACATATGAAATAACAAGTGTTTGTAAAATATTGAAGTGCTCCCTCTCTGGCCAACATATGTAATAACAAGTGTGTGTAGGATATTAAAATGTGCCCCCTTTGGCCAAAATTAATTAAAAATAATTTAAAAAATGTATATAGAGACATACTGTAATAACGAAGTAAATAAGGAAGATTAAAAACCAATTACAAACAAAAAATTCAGAAAACAAAATAACTAAAAGCAGTCTTTTCCTCATGTGTTGACTTGTTTCTTATAAAATTGGGAACAATTTCTCATATTCTTTCTGTTTCTGTAATATCGCAATATTTTCTCGTAAAATTCTAACTTTTTTATGTAAAATTATTACTTTTTAATGCAAAATGGTGACATTTTTCCATATAAAATTCTGACTTTTATCACAATATTGCCAAGGTTTTCTTATAAAATTGTGACTTTTGTCAAGAAAATTCCAACTTTTTTCATAAAAATGCGAAAATGTTATGCTTTTCTCGTAAAATTGCGACTGCTATTGAGTAAAATTCCAACTTTTATCATAATATTGTACAAAGGTTCAGTTTTTCCCGTAAAATTTAGGTTTGTGTTGAGTAAAATGACTTTTATTATAAAAATGCCAAAATTCTAAGTTTTACTTGTGAAATTGTGACCTTTTTCTGGTGAAATTCCAACTTATTTTTCACAACAAGCTTTTTTATATTTACATAGCATGCATATATTATTAATGTTGTAAATACAAATCTTTATATATCTCGAAAGGGTGGTCCTAAAGAGGTAGGCATTATTTGGGGGTCTCAAGAAGGTAAGAAATACAATAATATGTGTGTGTGTGTGTGTGTGTGTGTGTGTGTGTGTGTGTGTGTGTGTGTGTGTGTGTGTGTGTGTGTGTGTGTGTGTGTGTGTGTGTGTGTGTGTGTGTGTGTGTGTGTGTGTGTGATAAGGTGGTCACCTGAAGTGGCTGAGAAGTTCTGTTGCCTTTCATGTAAACTGCTGTGGAAAATTGTTTGGCCTTCTTCCCTTGAGGAAAATCCTCCATGTTTTGCTTGATTACATTTTGTTATGGTTGCACACACACAGAACTTCTTAAGCCGGGCCGAGATTACCGTCTAATAGGGATGATATTGTGTCGGCTTTATTGGCTATTTGCAGCTGGACCGCCGCTTCATTTAATAGCTCCATCGGTTGTTAAAAGGATTATACAGCTGCGCGTGTACGTGTGTGTGTGTACGTGTGTGTGTGTGTGTGTTTGTGTGCATTGAGGAAGAGGAAAAAGGAAGCTTGAAATGGGATGGAAGGGAAAATAACACAGTCAAGTTGGTCAGAAAGGTGTGGTCGTTGATGCCACATTCAAATGGCCTGCCCCCCCACCCCCCCTTTTTGCGGTTTTGCGACGCGACTGATTATTTCCCATTCCATATCTAAGTGACCTTTAGAAGGCCGGCGGCATAGCCCAGAATTGATTAAATAAATTGATCTCCATGCATTCAAAGGATATTAATTAGACATGGAAAACAAGGGAATGAACACAAATAGCTCTTAGCTTAAATGCAATAACAAATAAAACATTGCGGCGGATTGGAGGAAGTCCAATACTGGCTTTAAAGCTCCGTATTGAAGTTTCTCACAACTTTAGGAGAGAATGTTGACATTGTGACGATTTGCATCAGTATCTTTCACCAAACAGTCTCAAAAATCCCATATCAGTTATGTCGACAGTGCAGCTACGTAACAATGACAGTTGACACTTTTTAATGCGATGCCGAAGTGTTCAGACTAGTGTTGTCCCGATACCAATATGTTGGTACTTTTCTAAATAAAGGGGACCACAAAAAATTGCATAATTGACTTTATTTTAACAACAAATCTTAAGGTACATTAAATATATGTTTATTATTGCAAGTTTGTCCTTAAATAAAATAGTGAACATACAAGACAACTTGTCTTTTAGTAGTAAGTAAACAAACAAAGGCTCCTAATTTAGTCTGCTGACATATGCAGTAACATATTGTGTCATTTATCATTCGATTATTTTGTCAACATTATTAAGGACAAGTGGTAGAAAATTAATTATTAATCTACTTGTTCATTTACTGTTAATATCTGCTTACTTTCTCTTTTAACATGTTCTATCTACACTTCTGTTAAAATGTAATAACCATTTATTCTTCTGTTGTTTGATACTTTACATTAGTTTTGGATGACACCACAAATTTGGGTATCAATGTGATACCAAGTCGTTACAATGGTCTTATTCAAAGTCCTCATATGTCCAGGAACATATTTCCTGAGTTTATAAACATAATATATATTAGAAAAAAAACTGAAGATGTTGTGATGCCAAAAAATATTGACGTAATCATAGTAGTATCGACTAGATACGCGACTGGGCTTGGTATCATTACGGTGGATGTCAGGTGTAGATCCACCAATGGCGTTTGTTTACGTTGTGATGCCGGTGAGCTACGGTGTGTAGTGAAGCATGTTTTGCTATTCCTCGTCCTGCAGTGATAATGTTACTGTAAGAAACGTACTTTATTTGTCGCCATGGACACGAGGATTAGTGATTTAGAAGTAACTAAAACACTGCAGACTTGGACTAGACTTTAGCCGCTATCTAGCTAGCCATGTCTTAAAGCACCTCTTCCTGAGGGCGTTTCAGTGTTATAACTTCACCTTTATCGTTAGTTTTTAAGCCAAAATGCGTCCGTTCTCCCTTTTCTGTCTACACACTGTGTCTGCTTGTAAGTACTCTGTGATTGTGCACTGCCGAACATGCTCCTCTGCCTCACGACGTGACGATGACGGGGGGTGGACCAGTACTTTTCAGAGGCGGTATAGTACTGAATATGATTCATTAATATCACGGTACTATACTAATACCGGTATACAACCTTAGTTCAGACCAATTAAAACATTTTTCATTAACATTTTGTTGGTTCCCTACTTGCCTCTCTGTTCATTTTAGGGCTCCGTACTCCCATGTGCTTAAGTCAAAAAAGCTGACCAATTGTGTGGAGTCTGGCTGCCCCAAGTCTGGGTGGAGCAACTTCTAAATGTGGGCGTTCCCTGTAAAATCTGACCTTCCGTGTATTCTTACGCACGTCTCAGGGTGCAATAAGTCCAGAACCTTTGCAAGGTGAAACATTATGTTGAACTTTGCATGCAGTGTACACCTCCTGTAATAAAATGATGCAAGAGACCCTCGGAAAACTATCAAATATGTTGTGATCGCCTCAATTGGAGGTACCTGTTGAGATAAAAGGACCATAACGCCACTCTAAAAAAACTATCAAAAATCCAAAATGCACAATTTGTCGTCTGCTTGAGTGAAAGAGAAAAGGTTGTGACCATAGCGGAAGGCAACCGTGCATATCATGGGACTAACAGATGTTCAATACATACGATTTTGTCAGTTAAAGCCATCATTGAACTTTGTAACTACTTATCAAAAAAAAACATTTAATGTTGCATCTATCAATTGATTTGATTGATTGTTATTTTTTTTTTACTATTACTGTCAGCTGTCATGCTCCCCTTCACAAACACAAGTTTATTTTTTAAGTTCATCCTGAAGCATCACAGCTTCGGAAACATTTGTACTAAACAGTACCGTATTGTCTGGCCCATAGGGTGCACCGGATTATAAGGCGCGCTGCCGGTGAACGGGTCTAGTCAGGTCAATTTTCATACAAAAGGCACACCGGATTATAGGGCACATTAAAGGAGTCATATTATTTTATTTTTTTTGTGAATGTAAATAGGGTTGGGTATCGTTTGAATTCGAACGATTCCGATTCCGGTTCCGGTTCTTTGTTTCGATTCCGATTCCTGACGATTCTCGGTTCCGATTCTTCTTGTACCATGCCGGGATCAATGTGTTTGACAGGTAGTCCCTGGAAGGTGGTATGTATTTTGGGTTGAGAGGTTTCCCCATATCCCTGCAAACATAAACAAACATGTAATGTTGCTGTTACTGTTTAGCCCAGTATCAATTAGCTTAGCTCTAACGTCATTGCTTAACTAACCTAAATGTTGGAGATTCCACCTCTGAAAAGGGATGCAGTCTTTTGACTATGTGTGCAGTGACCTTTCTGTGGCACTCTTCCGTCTGTGGCACCGACATCTTCCCCATTGCCGCTACGGTGAACGGAGTACGCTGAGCACATCGCGGAGCCTGGCTAGGAGGTTGTAAATTGGCTATGAAAAAATACGCGGGCTAATTTGTTAGCTGCCTCGACGTTGGCGCAAAACACATTATTTATTGCATATATATTGCAGTCACCGAGGTGCCAGGCTGGGCGTCGAAGCCAGAGGAAGAGGCACAGGAGGACGGTCGGCGCAGCACGTCGAAGACGGGACACGCATTTATTTGTACTCGGAGGTGCTTCATCATGTTCGACGTGCACCCTCCTAAGCACGAAACAATCCTGTCGCACGTGTTACATTTCGCCGATATTTCATTTTTTTTAGTAAAATAAAGCCACACTTCGACCGCCGACGCCCGCTATCCATGCTTGACTGACTCAGCTATGCTAACACTTCCGGCGGTGGGCGCTTCTTCGTTGGTGTTTAGCGGCTTCTTCTTCCGGTCGGCGGATTTATTATTTTTTCCGGTCGGTGGAGTGGTTATCGAAACTAGGAATCGAAATTTAAACTTTTGAACGATTCCGGGAGAATCGGAAAGTTAGTCCCGGTTCCAATCGATACTCGATACTCGATACCCAACCCTAAATGTAAAAGACTTCCTTGTGGTCTACATAACATGTAATGGTGGTTCTTTGGTCAAAATGTTGCATAGATAATGTTTTACAGATCATCTTCAAGCCGCTTTCTGACAGTCGCTTCAGGATGCGCCGTTTTGTGGGCGGTCTTATTTACGTGCCTCACCTTCGACAGCGTCTTCTCCCCGTCATCTTTGTTGTAGCGGTGTAGCGTGCAAGGACGGGAGTGGAAGAAGTGTCAAAAGATGGAGCTAACTGTTTTAATGACATTCAGACTTTACTTCAATCAATAACGGAGCAGCATCTCCTCATCCGTGGCTCACTAGTGCAATGACAACACAAGAAATGTGTCCCGTGAAAAACCGTCCGACCGGAACTCCTTGGGTGAATAATGTAAACTCACTACACCGGTATGTTTTAGCACTTTCATGGCGAGTTTACTGACAGATATAAGTAAGAACTTTACACTACTTTATATTAGAAATGGCAACAGCGGAGGATGAATGTCACATAACAAGAAGATAGAGAAAAAGATTAAGCTTTTTGACTACGGTGTCGGCACGGACTACAAAGGCGGACGCGTGCAAATTTTCAGGACTTATGCAGATCCCAAATACAGATCAGCAGGTACCAGAAGGTAAGAAAAGTTGCTTTTGCATATAATTGCGAAACAAAACGCCAGTTAATATGTCTTACCTTATACACACACTATAATAATACTCCTATGTTGAAGCACAGTACAATCCATCAAGCGGTGCGGCTTCATAACTTACCAAAGTCGTAATAAAACATTTTGATGGATTTTTGAGTGCCGTGTGTAATGTTCTATATTTTCAATGGAACATATAAAATGTTGGTGTTGTTTACTTGAGTCATATTGCAGTCTACACGTATCTCCTATGTGTAACTGCCATCTACTGGTCACACCTATCATTTCACCACGTACCAAATAAAACAGCTTCAAGGTCGGTAAGCACAACCAAAATGATCCCGTAAATTAGGCGCACCGGGTTGTATGGCGCACTGTCGAGTTTTGACAAAATGAAAAGATTTTAAGTGCGCCTTATAGTCTGAAAAATAAGGTACTCTTAACATAACAAATGACATCAGGGTGGTTGTAATCAATGACACACATTTTTGTTATCCTGATTATTATTCACATCCAGCCAGGAAGAAAAAGCTGCTGCCCATGCATACAAGAACAAATCAACATGATGCTCCGCAGCTTGAGATCAATGGCGGGCCAGACTGTCGGCGTCATCATTGAATGAGGACGAGATGTGCAACTTTGACGACAGCTGCCAGATAGATGGCGTTCAATGGAGACACAACACGTGCCAGAGCTAACAGCTGTTAACTACACAACCTGCAGCCTATGAACTGGCCCCGCGGCCGATGTCAGCCCCCCCCCCGTTAAATATTCCAGGAGGAATGTGTTACAACGAGGCCGTACATAACGGGTGGGAAGCCTTTACACCAATATTGCTCTCAAAATTGGCAGCAGGAGAAGGAGGGACATGAGGGATGCTCCGGAGTGGTAACCTATCCCTCTCAGCCCCCCCTGGGAGCCACTTGGCCAGCTCTCATCCACATAATTATAATAAATTTGACATTTCATAGATAATATTGATTTCTTTATTTTAGCATTTCACCATAGGTGACAGTCCGGTGTCAAGAATGAAATTTCTATTGATCTTCCGCGCATTAATCCCTCATGTGTATGTGATCATTTTTATAAGACCTTTTACTGCACATAAATCAATATTTCATATTTTCAGCCACGCCAGAGGAGATGTCATATTTGTAAACTGCGTCTTGACACTAGCAATTCCTTTCTTGTTCGGCTGCAACTGTGCAACACCCGTCAATGTGGGGCTGGGTGGGGGCAGACGCACAAGGGGGGGGGGGTGGGGGTGTAGGATGTAGTCTGCAGGCCTGCGAGGAGGAGCTCAGCCTTCCTGATGATGAAATATCATCTCTTGAAGTCATTTGCTCTCGAACCGACGGCGGCTGCTCCTAATGAAAATGAACAGGCGAATCATTCAGATTGATTCGTCGAGCGATTTTATAAAGGGGTATTGAACACCTCTCGGAATGCTCAGTTCATTTCTTTAATTTATGCTTGAAAATGCGTTGTGTTCATCAATTAGGTCCAACAAGCCTGCTCTGCTTTCCACGTGCAGCCTTGGACCTTAAAGTACGAGTCGAGTGGAAAAACAAGACACCTCTGCATTGAAGCTACACTATATTGCCAAAAGAAGTATTTGGCCACCCATCCAAATGATCAGAATCAGGTGTCCTAATCACTTGGCCCGGCCACAGGTGTATAAAATCAAGCACTTAGGCATGGAGGCTGTTTCTACAAACATTTGTGAAAGAATGGGCCGCTCTCAGTGAAATCCCGTCGGGAAATTTCCTCGCTCCTAAATAGTCAACTTTATTATAAGAAAAGTGAAGAGTTTGGGAACAACAGCAAGTCAGCCACCAAGCGGTAGGCCAGGTAAACTGACAGAGAGGGGTCAGCGGATGCTGAAGCGCATAGTGCAAAGACTTTCTGCACAGTCAGTTGCTACAGAGCTCCAAACTTCATGTGACCTTCCAATTAGCCCACGTACAGTACGCAGAGAGCTTCATGGAATGGGTTTCCATGGCCGAGCAGCTGCATCTAAGCCATACATCACCAAGTCCAATGCAAAGCATGTCGCCACTGGACTCTAGAGCAGTGGAGACGCCTTCTCTGGACTGATGAATCACGCTTTTCCATCTGGCAATCTGATGGACCAGTCTGGGTTTGGAGGTTGCGAGAAGAACGCTACATTTCGGACTGCATTGTGCCGAGTGTGAAATTTGGCGGAGGAGGAATTATGGTGTGGGGTTGTTTTTCAGGAGTTGGGCTTGGCCCCTTAGTTCCAGTGAAAGGAACTTTGAATGCTCCAGGATACCAAAACATTTTGGACAATTCCATGGGATGGCACTTCAAGTTCATATGTGAGTCAAGGCAGGTGGCCAAATACTTTTGGCAATATAGTGTATTATCAATCTGTGTCAGTGGCGTGCGGTGAGGTTAATGTCTGGTGAGGCACGACTGCATCATCACAGTCAGATTTACAAACATATGAACCTGCAGTGCAGGTGTACCTAATGTTGTGTCCCTGCGGTCGTTCGCGGCTCCTGCAACGCGAGCATTGTTGTTTTTGCACTTTTTGGCTTCTTGTTAAGTGACTTTTTTTGGGTGGATTCGGTCTTGCACGTGGAGGGTTTGGGTGTGGGCTTTGGTTGGTGTGGCGCTCCCGTCGGGGGTGCATTCTGCGGCGGAGATGCTTGGCACCAGGAGGCGGGGTTATGAGACGAGCCTCACACAGTGTGTCTTCGCAGCAGATTTATGAATGCTCAGCACAAGAAATATGTTACACACATACAGTTGTTGACAAAATACACTGTACATTATATACCTCAGCTAACTAAACTATGGAAATGTATAATATAATTCATATAGCAATATGGTCTCACTGCACAGCAGCTCAGCAGTTAGCCGAGTCATTGTGCACAATCCATGTTGAGGCACAACTGAGTGATGTGCCTCAACTGGCTGCTGATCACCGCACCGTCTCTTCTCAGTATTTGAACGGCAAATGTGAAAATAAAAATAAAAATAATCTAAAACTGGTGAAGTTAAATGGAAAATAACTTTAGTATAATCACTGGATACATATAAAAATTTAATTTTTTTTTTTCTTTTTAATTTTTTTTTCTTTCCATGATGGCAGGTGAGGCCGTGCCTCCCCTGCCTCTAGTGACTGCACGCCACTGATCTGTGTTGGCCCTGTGATGAGGTGGCGACTTGTCCAGGGTGTACCCCGCCTTCCGCCCGAATGCAGCTGAAAAAGGCTCCAGCACCCCCCGCGACCCCAAAAGGGACAAGCGGTAGAAAGATGGATGGATGGATGGATCATACACTATATTGCCAAAGGCATTCCTAACCCATAGGGTTCAATATGATGTCGGTCCACCTTTTGCAGCTATTACAGCTTCAACTCTTCTGGGAAGGCTGTCCACAAGGTTGAGGGTTGTGTTTAAAGGAATTGTCCACCATTCTTCCAAAATCGCATTGGTGAGGTCACACACTGATGTTGGTGGAGAAAGCCTGGCTCTCAGACTCCGTTCTAATTCATCCCAAAGGTGTTCTATCGGGTTCAGGTCAGGACTCTGTGCAGGCCAGTCAAGTTCATCCACACCAGACTCTGTCATCCATGTCTTTATGGACTTTGCTTTGTGGTCATGTTGGAAGAGGAAGGGGCCCGCTCCAAACTGTTCCTACAAGGTTGGGAGCAGGTTAGTGTCCAAAATGTTTTGGTACCCTGGAGCATTCAAAGTTCATTTCACTAGAACTAAGGGGCCAAGCCCAACTCCTGAAAAACAACCCCACACCATAATTCCTCCACCACCAAATTTCACACTCGGCACAATGCAGTCCGAAATGTACAGTTCTCCGGGCAACCTCCGAACCCAGACTCGTGATTGGGACACCTGATTCTGATCATTTGGATGGTTGGCCAAATACTTTTTCCGCGGTTTACCTGACACATGAAATGTGACAAATTAGGGAGGTGCACAGACAGCAGTAGAGTGTGTTACGGTACATGGAGAAGAAGACGGCACAAAACGCAGGGACGTGGTTTTAGCTCTATTTATTATATGTACAAAAGTATAGAGTGTGAAACTAATCCAAAATGTGTATGGTGTGCGACTATGTGTAACGATTATCAGATGAGTGTTACCAGAAGTGTTGAGCGAGGTGCGGAAGTCCAAGGGGGCAAGGCAAGCTCGGAGGTCCGTGTGCAGGCGTGAGGTCAAGGGCAGGGACGAGGCGTCAGAGTCCGTGTCCAGGCGGGAGTTCGCGATCCAACAGGCAGCCAGGGAACCAGAGGAAATACGGGGAGACGAGACATACAGCTAGTGACGCGGGAACGGAGGAATGCTGCTGGAAGACGACAAGGGACATGAGACAAATGAACACAGGGGGAGAAACACAGAGAAAGAGAGTGTGCATAGAGCTAGATATATGCGGCTTACTGTACTGGAACAGGTCGCTACGTTCTGGCCCGGAACGCAGGTTTGAACTGGCTTAAGAAGCCCAGGGAGCTCATCAGCGGCAGGTGTGTTTTATTGTTTTTGTTGTCCTCTCCATATCGGCTGTACAAATGTACTTTACAAAAGAGAAGTGTGGGATACTTCTCTTTTTGCCTTATTTGTGTTTGACTTTGTTAAATGGATTTATATTATTATTTGGTGCAGGAGGGGATAGAAAGAGAGAAAAAAAGAAGACAGAGGGGGAAATTGTGGGGACAAGAGGGGTATAACAACAACAGCAGCAAACACAACAATAACAACAACAACAACAACAATAGAACAACATCAGCAAATAGGATATGTACAAATATGATGGTAAAAGTGATAGCAAAGAAGCAGTGAGTGAAATAAATAATAATACAGAAATGACAATGAGAATTATTACACTACAAATATAGCAATACAAATACCAATAGAAATATCACTATTGATAATGAATAATACCAATCATTTACCTCTATTATCAACAATACAATTGTTCAGATGCAACAATACATATATGTAATGATAATTTGACATATAAAAGAAAGCAGATAAAAGGAGGGGAAGAAAGAGAAGCCAACTATATTAACCTTGTAGATTGTTATAGTAAACATAGGTTAAGCTTTGACAGCGTGCCATGTGTTACCCGGTTTACCGTCAGGGCAACAACGTTAATCGGCAGCTGTGTTGAGTGCTGACTGATTGGCGATTGAATGCAGCCGCCTGCTGTAGCCGGAGTGAATGTGCACTGGAGTATCTTAAAATGTGTTTTGTGCATACTTGCCAACCTTCCCGGATTTACCGGGAGACTCCCAGAATTCAGCGCCTTTCCCGAAAACCTCCCGGGAGAAATTTTCTCCCGAAAATCTCCCGGAATTCAGCCGGAGCTGGAGGCCACGCCCCCTCCAGCTCCATGCGGACCTGAGTGGGGACAGCGGCGACAGTCTGTTTTCACGTCCGCTCTCCCACGATATAAACAGCGTGCTTGCCCAATCACGTTATAACTGTAGAATGATGGAGGGCGAGTTCTTGGTTTCTTATGTGGGTTTATTGTTAGACAGTTTCATTAACGTCCTCCCAGCGCGGTAACAACACACAACAACAGCAGTCACGTTTTCGTCTACCATAAAGCAGTTTGTC
>NC_084744.1:45299610-45374610 GCF_033978785.1 Entelurus aequoreus
GAGCTGGCAGCAGCACAGACCTCTCAGCTTGCTGTCTAAACACCGCCTGTGTGTGACTGACAGCCAGGCAACAACACGCTGCTGTTTTCTTTCCAAACACACAGCGGCCCTTCAACGAAGCAAACCCAACATCCGACTTCCAGAGCCCACTGTCACCTGCCATGGCCTCGCTCAATTTATTTAACCCAATCAGTCGTCGTCCGGTCGTTGCATCTCATAAAAAATAAAAAAAACTCGCCATGCACGCGTAGAACGACGCTCTTTAAAAAACAAAGCAAACTTCTCATCTGTGATGCATTGTTATTACTTGGGAGACTGACCTTTCTAAATTCAATTTTAAGATATATAAATTGCAGTGTGTCCGTGCGAGGGGGGGGGGGGGCAAACAAGAGTCATCAATGGGCAAAAAGAAGACGTTGTAAATGTTGCAAAAGCTTCACAGCCCGAAATTAACAATTTGTGTGGTTTTAGCGGATTCAATTAAAGGAATATCTCCCGTTTTCATGATGCACTTAGAATGACAAAGCACGGTTGTAAATATTGATTTTTCCCGTGGCCCGTAACCAGGTAAAAAAATATGTATATGCATGTATTTGTGGGGGGAAATTGAATCAAAACACACATATTACATTGAGGTTCTCAGACCACAGACGCCAATTGAATTTGTCAGTCAAGAATTCGGTTAAAGAGTCAAAGACCTTTTGTCCACTGCTCCTTAGGCTCCGAGGCACAGCTATTAATCCTGCTACTGCTTTTTATTCCTCTGCTTTGTTTTGAAACGCACATTGGGGGGGGTGTGGCTCAGATGGTAGAGCGGCCGGACAGAAACTTGAGGGTTCGAATCCGCTGTCCGAGTCCCTGCTTTTGTGTCTTGGGCAAGGCACGTCACCCGCCTTGCTTCCAGTGCCACGCACACCGGTCCAAATGTATAAATACTGTACATACATGTAGATAATGGGTTTCTCAATGTAAAGCACTTTGAGTAAAAGCGCTATATAAATACACTTCACTTCACATTCCGTAATCCCCCCACATGCATTTGCTTTGGGTCCTGAGTGATTTTTTTATTTTGTTTTTTTTTTTTCATAGAAAATGCCAGCGCACCAACCACTTAGGTAGACCACATGCCAGGAAAACTACAGTACTCTCCCGTATTCTCAAATTTATGATGTGTTATTTTTTGAAATACACTAGCCTTTTTTTCTTCAATTTCCAAATACAAATGACAAACAATATTTTTTAATTAATCAGAACAATTCCCATTGAAAATGACATGTTTACAGCCAGACCATACACAGTAAAACATAATTAAATGGCTCAGTTTTCCCCTCATTGTTGCCAGGCAGCTGATATAGCAGAGAACTTAACTTCCATGTGTACAAAAGGAAATATTGAACCCTCAAAAGTAGCTAATGAGGTATGGTTAACCTATTTGTACTTGACCATGCTATTGTCTATTTTATGTCATGGCTCGGGCGCACATCAGTGCGCATTCATCTGTGCGCTGAGCGCAGCTCCGGGAGCGTGTAAAGCACGCGCCAGGCCGGCGGCAGCAAGCAGCTGCAATCAATCGCCGGCAATCAGCACACCTGGAACTGATGATCAGACCCGCCTTGATGAGCCTACTCAACCTGCTATCCCGGGCCGGAACGTAATCCTCTGTACAGTAAGCCGCATACATGCTTGATGAATTCCTGCTCTCTGTTTCATTGTGCGTTTTCCTATGTCGTTCCCGCAGTATCCTCCGTCACCTTGGAAGTGATCTGTCCGCCTCACTTTCCTGGATCTCCCTCTGGACTCTGACTGCCTCCCTCGATCCTCGACTTCCCTCGCTTTGGACACGGACCCGTTGACGCCTCGCTATACCCCCGGACTACCTGACTGTCTCACGGACATTCGAGCCCGCCTTTCCCCCTTGGACTTCCTCGTCTCTCGTCCAACATTCCCGGTAACACACAACAATTAATTCACACATAGTCTCACACACACACTTTTGGATTTAGTCACACTCCATTCCCCTGTTTAATTAATACTATTGTTTGGGTATTATATATATTGTTAATATATATAATAAATACATAATGCCCCCTGTTGTCTGTGCCGTTCTACTCCTCCCGTACGTAACATTTTATTTGTTTTTGTTAACTTAGTGTTCTTGTTTTGTCCTGTTTTTATAATGAACCCATTGTTAAAATGTAGTATGTTGGTAATGTCATGATCTGTGGTCCGGATCATGTATTATTTAGTTATGTTCTGTTAGTTTTGGACTTCTTTAGTTTCTGTCTGTGCACCGCCTGAGTTTAGTCACCATGGCTACTTATGATTTTCACCTGCCTCTGTTGTTTGGGACACACCTGTGTCTAATCAAGAGACACTATTTAAGCCTGCCTTTCTGATCACTCGTCCTGGCTTCTTTATTTGCGTCACGCAACTGTTACGTGAGTTTTTGCTTGTCTCCTAGCCCCTGCTAGGGATCTTTGTCTGTGCTAAGTTGTAGCCTTAGCTTCCGGTGCGCTCGGCACATTATCCAGTCTGTTTGTTTTCTGTTTTGGTACCTGTATTGTGTTATTTTACTATTACATCATGTCGTTACCTGCAAGTCCTGTCTGGATTTGTCCCTTTGCATCTTGGGAGAACAAAACCCGCATCATCATGCGCCCCGATTGTGACAGGTAAACCTCACTCACTGATAACTTTAAAGGGAAACTGCACTTTTTTTTTTTTTAATTGTGCTTATCGTTCACAATCCTTCTGAAAGACAAGAACACATAAGTATTTTTTTTTTGCATTCTAATTTGTATTAACCTGCTCGTTCGAGGTGGCTAGCAGTGCTGCTAATTGAAGCGATTCATTCTGCCTTTAAATCACTCCAAAAATCTATCAATCAATCAAAGTTTATTTATATAGCCCTAAATCACGAGTGTCTCAATGCATTTGCGATTCAAAATAGGTTGTGCGAGTATTGAAAAAGAAAAAGAAAGTAGCACGGATACAGATTTTAACCCATTAACTACCATTTTACTCACAAAATAAATACATTCAAGTTTGATCAAACTAGATTAAATTGTTTGCCCATCTGTATAGCAAGCTTGAAATAAACTTAAACTATAACCATAACCAAATGGACATGTGATTGACGCGGAAGTGTCACTGATCACTCTGTGTGTGTCCCTCCCTCCTGTGCCATGCAGAGAGAGGAGCAGGGCTGAAATCCATAGCCATAACCTTAAAACTTGACACAAACTGCACAGAGCGCTGGTATCTACGCGGGTCGGAAGGAATATTGAACAACAAATCAATGATTGAAGTCACAAACTTGCCATCCAAACAATACCAAATTAAATACCAAAATTTAATTTTCATGAGGGAACTCTCCTGAAGGAATCAATAAAGTACTATCTATCTATTTAATACCCCGTTTGTTGACAAGAACATACAGCCATGGAAGCACAAAAGAGCTGCTGTCAGAGTCGACGTTGCTATCAAAGACCGCTCAAGCTAAAATGCCTGTGAGACTCAGACTGAGCGTGGACTCGCTGACGTCACACGTCACTAGGCACCGCCTTTTAAAGGCACACACACACACACTGCTCTCATATGACACTTATCTCAACTGCATGATTTGAGTTTGAGTTTGAGTTTATTTCGAACATGCAAGCATACAACATGATACATCACAATTTCCAGTTTCTCTTTTCAACATGTTCGAAAAGGAGTAGGAAGAAGCAGAGCTTATTTAATCCTACCCCTTTTCTATACATAACAGTTGCTAAAACTTTTTGTTCACTTCCTGTTCCCTTTGTAGTTCAGGTTCTTCATCACGTACACAGCTACTCCTCCTCCATTTTTGTTGGTTCTGTTGATGTAGTTTAGTTCATATCCTTCCAGATCAAAGTATATTCCTTTTTTATCATCAATCCATGTTTCTGTGACAGCAATCACCTTGAAGGGTTTGTTGATGTGTTCCAAAAAGTTCTTAATGTTGTTGTAGTTTGCATACAAGCTTCTGCTATTAAAATGAATAATTGACAATTTGTTATCACATTTAATGTTGCTATTATATTGATCATCTGTATAATAAAAACAATTATTACTGATGTGGGAGAAAAATGTTGTATCTGGATCTATATCATTTTCCAAATCCTGGTTTTTGTGATCTTTGTTGCAGAAATTTTTTTAGTTCCATATTTTCTTGTTCAACAATCTTTGATGTTGTTTCAATAATCTCTATAAGTGTAGGTGGATAATCCTGAATCTAGGTCCTCTTGTTTAGTCGTCCCTTGGAACATAGTAGTGTCGATGCTGAATTTAGGTGCTTGTTTTCTGTCAGAGTCCATTATCATCGTTGTTGTGGTAGCTGTGTAAACTTTAAAAATTGTCCAGGTCCTTGATGTCATGTAAAACAATTACTCTTGCTTCTGGACCTCCATTAAGCTTGATGTAGATTTTACAGTTGGCGCTCCAAGTTCCCTGGATTTTTCCCTGCTTCCTCAAGTCGCGTGCTTTCTTGACGATTCCAGCATTACGTTTTGTGAGATGCTCATTCATGTACACATTTGTTCCCTTCAGCTTCTTTCCCTGTCTCAGCAATGCCATTTTAGATTTTCTGTTTACGAGTTTCACGAGCACGACTGGAGTGGCGTTGTTTCTTCCGTTCAGTGGGATGCATGTTTCGATGGTATTAATGTCAATTTCAATTTCCTTTGATTTCAGAAAGTTGACCACTTGCTGTTCTGCTGAGACCATATCCATTTCATCTGGTTCACCTTCATTATTCACAGCTTTCACATAGGATCTTGGTTTAATTCGGTGCCCTGTCACGATGATATCATTCATTCGTTTATCCTGATCCATTTCATCTATGATGTTCCTAAGCAAAGTTGTTGTCTTCTTGAAGGGTCTTCATTTGTTTGCTCATTTCAGTGGCTTCATTATTTCTGGAGTTGTTCTCTTTTTTCATTTCTTTAATTTCTTCTTTAATTTCTTTTATATCATCTTTCCATCCATCCATCATTTCTTTCCATTTTTCTATCATTTCTTCTTTAAATTCCTGGAGTATTTTTTGTAGTATCCCTTCTTGATTCCCATCATGTTCTGTATCAGTCTTTCCTTTAGCTTTTGGCATCGCGGCAGTCGCTGACGTCAGTGCCTCTTATGTCTTAACGGCAGTTGCTTCTTTAGCGACTTGCGGCACTTTTAACTTGTTTTTTCAACAATTTCGTACCTTGCGCCATTCAGAGATCAATTTGAGGTGTCAGCCTGTCAACTTATATCACTCTGCGACGTCTGAATCACTTTAAAACAGCTGTAAACTCACCGTAGCTTTTGGTTGCATCAAGGCCATTCGAGGGAGTCAAATCGTAGATTAAGATGTTGTTTTCCTTCGAGCAGTCAAAAAAATGGTCCGTGCTGGCTCTCTCAGCTAGGCTAACGGCTCTTCCAACTCGCCTTATTTCAGCGTATCCGTGCCTCTCAACTGACCAAAATCAGATCGAAGATGCAGGGTGACTCTCCTGTGGCTGTGATCGCAAATCATCCCAAATCAGTGGTCAAAATCTTCAGACTTAACAAAAACTCCGGTAGCAGAAGCGAAGCCTTTTTCTTTGCGTCATCTCTCATTGAAGGAGGAGGAGCTATCATGCCAGATATTAGATATTATTTTTATAAGTTACACATTAATTACTTTCCCTAGTAATGAATTACATTTATCAAAGAGTAATTCCGTTAGTAATTCAATTACTTTTTTGTAAAAGTAACGAGTAACTATAAATAATGACTTTTTTAAAGTAATTTCAGAACACAACCTGTCACACAGCATCATGAAGCAGTCGGCAGGGGGTTGTTCCTGGCTAAAAAAAATCCCACAATGTTGTTTACCCATAAAATCACTATTGTTAAAGGTCAATTATTTTCATGTTGTTGCTGACGTTTAAACATATCCTCTTAAACCAGGGCACTTTATTTCACTTTTAGTTTTTTTTGTTAGCTGAAGAATTGAGCAGCATAGCTAAATGTTTTTTGAAAGAAGATTGCCAATTATATTTGACTTTTCTTATATTATTTTCAAGGCTTTTTCTTTTTTCTTACTTCAAAACACCTTTCAAGTTGGGATTATATTATGCAAAACCTACTTTTCTTACTTGTTGGTACTTGTTTTTGTGTATTTGGGATCCCCATCAGTCCCGGAAATTCAAAATCAACGCATGGGGGAGATATTTACTGTAGTTACGTCAATGGATAATCCCGTTCATGGGTTAGTTTATGGGCGCTACTATTTCGGGATATGAGTTCTAATCCAAATCGCCCAGCCCTACACTCGTGTTACTGACAGTTCGAGCACATTTTAGAGATCTTCTCTGTTTTTAATTGAGCATTACAGTAGGCCTTACGATGACATTGTGTGTGTATATATAGGAGTGCACGTGTACGTCGTTTGAGTGTTAATGTAATTGTCATATTTAAGACAATTCATATAGCTACAACATTATTTTCTGTGCAATTTTTTTTTTTTTCATTTAGTAGCACCGGTGCTACTAGTGAAAAAGCTAAGCCTACAGCCCTGTCATGGCTTCATGCTCTAATGATCAGTGGTGTTTTTCTATGTTGCGGAACATGCAGTTTAAAACTCGAGTCTGTGCCACCTTTTCTGAACAATTAGAAGCTCCTCCAGTGCGACCTACTCAACGGAACCGACTTTTTAGCACGGCGAAAGTGCGCTGTAGCGCAAGAAAATGCAGTGTCACAAGTAATTTTTTCATACAGAAAATGTACTGATTCGTTTTGCTACAGTGGTTCCCAATTACTTCTTAAGTCATTTAGCAACAGCAGAGTAATGATTTGTGTCTCCTATTTTTATTTCTGACAGTCCAAATACACTATATTGCCAAAGGTATTTGGCCACCCATCCGAATGATCAGAATCAGGTGTCCTAATCACTTGGCCCGGCCACAGGTGTATACAATCAAGCACTTAGGCATGGAAACTGTTTCTACAAACATTTGTGAAAGAATGGGCCGCTCCCAGTGATTTCCAATGTGGAAGTGTCAAAGGATGCAACAAATCCAGTAGTGAAATTTCCTCGCTCCTGAATAATCCAAAGTCAACTGTCTGCTTTATTATAAGAAAATGGAAGAGTTTGGGAACAACAGCAACTCAGCCACAAAGTGGTAGGCCACGTAAACTGACAGAGAGGGGTCAGTGGATGCTGAAGCGTATAGTGCAAAGACTTTCTGCACAGTCAGTTGCTACAGAGCTCCAAACTTCATGTGACCTTCCAATTAGCCCACGTACATTATGAAGAGAGCTTCATAGAATGGGTTTCCATGGCCGAGCAGCTGCATCTAAGCCATACATCACCAAGTCCAATGGAAAGTGTGGGATGCAGTGGTGTAAAGCACGTCGCCACTGGACTCTAGAGCAGTGGAGACGCCTTCTCTGGACTGATGAATCACGCTTTTCCATCTGGCAATCTGATGGACCAATCTGGGTTTGGAGGTTGCCAGGAGAATGGTACATTTCGGACTGCATTGTGCCAAGTGGTAAATTTGGTGGAGGAGGAATTATTGTGTGGGGTTGTTTTTCAGGAGTTGGGCCAGTGAAATGAACTTTAAATGCTCCAGGATACCAAAACATTTTTGGACAATTCCATGGGATGGCACTTCAAGTTCATATGTGAGTAAAGGCAGGTGGCCAAATACTTTTGGCAATATAGTGTATGTTGACATACTTTGAACATGGATGGAGTAAAAAATTATTTATTAAACTAAATTATTTATCGGTGTAAAAACCAAACCTAAAACCACAGTCAAGCAATCAATCCTTTACTTTTAATGTTCATAATAACAGAAGTTATACACGTCAACGACACTGATGTGTAGCACTCAGTCATTGCATCGATACACTCCTTTTTGCCTTAACGACATCAGCCATTTATGCATAAACGTGGCAGTTTGCATATAATTTTCAAACGGGCAATATCGATCCAAAAACAGCAGCCGCAAAACAGTTTCAGGATTGATAAATCACATTGTGAGCGATTTGCTTGCTAGCTCGGCGATAAAGATTAGAAAGAGTGTCAGAAGGGACATTATTTTTATTTTATTTTTGTTTTATTTTTTTTTATCCCAGGAACACCACACCTACCGTCAAGCATGGTGGTGGTAGTATTATGCTCTGGGCCTGTTTTGCTGCCAATGGAACTGGTGCTTTACAGAGAGTAAATGACAATGAAAAAGGAGGATTACCTCCAAATTCTTCAGGACAAGCTAAAATCCTCAGCCCGGAGGTTGGGTCTTGGGAGCAGTTGGGTGTTCCAACAGGACAATGACCCCAAACACACGCCAAAAGTGGTAAAGGAATGGCTCAATCAGGCTAGAATTAAGGTTTTAGAATGGCCTTCCCAAAGTCCTGACGTAAACGTGTGGACAACTCTGAAGAAACAAGTCCATGTTAGAAAACCAACAAACATAGCTGAACTGCACCAATTTTGTCAAGAGGAGTGGTCAAAAATTCAACCAGAAGCTTTTGGATGGCTACCAACAGCGCCTTATTGCAGTGAAACTTGCCAAGGGACATGTAACCAAATATTAACATTGCTGTTCGTATACTTTTGACCCAGCAGATTTGCTCACCTTTTCAGTAGACCCATAATAAATTCATAAAAGAACCAAACTTCATGAATGTTTTTTTTTTGTGACCAATAAGTATGTGCTCCAATCTCTCTAAAAATAAGAGTTGTAGAAATTATTGGAAACTTAAGACAGCCATGACAAGTAAGTGTATGTCAACTTTTGACCACAACTGTATGTGCGTTGAGTGTGACTCCGGGTTGTAGAGAGGCAGTCAAAAGAAGGACAACAATGTGTGTGGAATAATCAACTATAAATTATCCTTTTGACTGTAATTGATGCTTAAATGACCCCCCCCCCCCCCCCACCCCTCCCCCCTCTCTCTTCTCAGCAGACCTCTTGTCCCCCACGTCAGTTCTGTCCTTCTAATAAGGGCATTATTCTCGGGGATTTCATGCATTCTGATAAATCAAATTAGAGGACTGCTGACTTAGATTGCCGCAAGTAATTAAGAGAATTCTCAATGCCGTCCACAGTGCCACTCATTTACAAGAGGCTTTGTTCTGCACCTTTCTAGGCGCCGTGTGTGTGTTGGCGCCACTTCTCCCTCATTGGACCCATCCCCTATGTCAGCGGCGAGACACATCCCAGACCATCCCTTGTCACCTTGAGCTGGCACGCCACGTGGCGGGCGGACAGCGCAGTGGGACGGCTATTAATTGGAGCAACTTGGGATGGTAAGTACCCACGTGTGTGTGTGTGTGTGTGTGTGTGTGTGTGTGTGTGTGTGTGTGTGTGTGTGTCATTGACATGCTGGAACAAGAAGATGGGCTGACACCAGGAGACAGGGGACACACTGGACCTGGATGCCCCCTTTACAAGACCCCCCCTTCCTTCCTCACCCATCTAATATACCCTGCAACACTATGACCCCCCCCCCGAGTTCTCACCCTTGCTCTCCTCTCTTATTGCTGGAATACAACACCATGTTCTTGTTTCTGACTCAGTGGCCGTGGTCCATGTGTTCGTATACGTCACCGATGCTGCACGTGCTTTGTGAGGTACGGAACATTTAGTATTCTCGCATTTGGTGAACATGCACCTAATACATCAATATATTAAGTTTATTTATTTAAATGTGTATATTTATACATGATAACTTTTTAAAAATAGTTACTAATTTTGCGTTGATTGGCTGGGAAAAATTACATGTTTCTGCTGCCTGCTGGTACGTTATGTCCATTTCAACTTAAGGTACCAAATATAGTTATTTGTATATATATATATATATATATATATATATATATATATATATATATATATATATGGTAACACTTTAGTATGGGGAACATATTCACCATTAATTTGTTGGGTATTAATGTAACAAAGACTTAACTTAGAGTTATTTGGACACTAGGGGAACATATAAGGGTTAGGGTTAGGTTACTAATAAGCAATAATTCTGAGTTTATTGAAGGAAGACTCTTAGTTAATGGCTTACTATTTGTATATGAAGGCCATGCGGAATAAGGCATTAATAAGTACTTAATAATGACTAATTAGTAGCCAATAAGTTACTAACTTGCATGTTAATAAGCAACTAATTAATGGTGAATATATGTTTTCCCATACTAAAGTGTTACCAAAATCATTGGCTTTATTTTAACAAACAATCTTAGGGTACATTAAACACATGTTTCTTATTGCAATTTAGTCCTTAAATAAAATAGTGAACATACAAGACAACTTGTCTTTTATTAGTAAGTAAACAAACAAAGGCTCCTAATTTAGCCTACTGACATATGCAGTAACATATTGTGTCATTTATCATTCTATTATTTTGTCAACATTATTAAGGACAAGTGGTATTAAATGAATTATTAATATACTTGTTCATTTACTGTTAATATCTGCTTACTTTCTCTTTTAACATGTTCTATCTACACTTCTGTTAAAATGTAATAATCACTTATTCTTCTGTTGTTTGATTTTTTACATTAGTTTTGGATGATATCACAAATTTAGGTATCAATCCGATACCAAGTCGTTACAGGATCATACATTGGTCATATTCAAAGTCATCATGTGTCCAGGGACGTGTTTCCTCAGTTTATAAACATAATATGATTTTTTTTTTAAATGAAAAAAGATTTTGTGATGCTAAAAAATCTCGATATAATCGAATGGATACCGGTACTTTTTAGAGGCGGTATAGTACCGAATATAATAGTGAGTATCGCGGTACTATATCAATACCGGTATACCGTACAACCCTAATATATATATATATATATATATATATATATATATATATATATATATATATATATATATATATATATATATATATATATATATATATATATATATATATGTATATATATATATATATATATATATATATATATATATATGCATTATGTTTAATAGTAAAACAAATTGTGATACATGAAACATTTGATGCATTATTTAAATAAAATAGAAATAGAATACTGATAAAATAAGTATACACAAAAACTAAAGACCTACAGATGTCCATGAAAATATTAAAGCATAAGTGACACCTTTGCTATTTTATACATTATCAAAAAAAAAGATGTACACAAAATCTACAGAGACTAATCAAATGGTGCACCTTAGTAAAATAAAAATAAAAATAGTGATTAATGCAGGATTTGTTGCATTATTTTAGAAATAATAATACAAATCTTATGTATCTGCCTTAACATGAGTATGATGCATGCACAAATTATAAAGACTTAATACGTTGTGTATAATAGTAAAACAAATGATAATACACGCAAGAGTTGATGCATTATAAAAAGTTTTAAAAAATGATACTATCAAAATAGCTACACACAAAAACCAACTGGGGACGGCGTGGCTTGGTTGGTAGGGAGGCCGTGCCAGCAACCTGAGAGTTCCTGGCTCGACCCCCGGCTTTCGCCATCCTAGTCACGTCCGTTGTGTCCTTGGCAAGACACCCTTCCTCCTGATAGGTTGTGGTTAGGGCCTTGCGTGTGTGAATGTGTGTGTGAATGGGTGAATGTGGAAATAGTGTCAAAATGCTTTGAGTACATTGAAGAGATAAAAGCGCTATACAAGTATAACCCATTTATAAAGACCTACATCTACATGATGTACATTAATAAAATAAAATAATAACTAATAAAAATAAAGGAGAAAGTGATTACATTATTTATACATATATATATATATATATATATATATATATATATATATATATATATATATATATATATATATATATATACGTTAAAAAATAGAGGCTATTTCATCCCTGCTCTTCAGGGGATTTTCCTGGGAAAATGTCCAGCGAAACAGGCTTGTAGGGATGAAATAGCCTCTGTGTTTTTTTCTTGACCTAATGTATATTCTGCTCTACCCCTATATTGAACACTGTATAACGGATAAACCACTGGAACTTGAACTATATATATATATATATATATATATATATATATGGGGACAAGCGGTAGAAAATGGATGGATGGATGGATGTACGTTAGAACAAGAAATAAAAAAACAGAGGCTATTTCATCCCTACAAGCCTCTTCAGGGGATTTTGCTGTGAAAATGTTCAGGGAAATCCCCTGAAGAGCAAGGAAACCTGTGAAACAGGCTTGTAGGGATGAAATAGCCTCTGTGTTCTTTTCTTGACCTAACGTATATTCCGCTCTACCCCGATATTGAGCACTGTATAATGGATAAACCACAGAAACGTATATATATATATATATATAAATATATATATATATATATAGGGACAAGCGGTAGAAAATGGATGGATGGATGGATGTACGTTCTATATATATATATATATATATATATATATATATATATATATATATATATATATATACGGCAGCACGGTGGAAAAGGGGTTAGTGCATGTGCCTCACAATACGAAGGTCCTGAGCAGTCCTGGGTTCCATCCCGGGCTCTGGATCTTTCTGTGTGGAGTTTGCATGTTCTCCCTGTGACTGCGTGGGTTCTCTTTTCGGGTACTCCGGCTTCCTCCCACCTCCAAAGACATGCACCTGGGGATAGGTTGATTGGCAACACTAAATGGTCCCTAGTGTGTGAATGTGAGTGTGAATGTTGTCTGTCTATCTGTGTTGGCCGTGCGATGAGGTGGCGACTTGTCCAGGGTGTACCCCGCCTTCCGCCCAAATGCAGCTGAGTTTGGCTCCAGCACACCCTGCGACCCCAAAAAGGGACAAGCGGTAGAAAATGTATATATATATTAGTAATTGTTTTTTTTATGAAAATTCCACAAATTAAATAATCCCACACTAAATAATGATCCCACATCATTATTTAAAATATAATTTTCATTCTTAAGAGGTATTGTCACCTTTAATTTTAATATTGCTTTAATCCACACCATCACGTTCAACGGGTGTAACCCAACAATCTCATCTTTTGTAAGTGTAAAGATGTTTTATGCTGCAAAATGCAGGAAACTTCCATGCTTTATATATATATATATATATATATATATATATATATATATATATATATATATATATATATATATATATATATATATATATATATGAAGTGGCGACTTGTCCAGGATGTACCCCACCTTCCGCCCGAATGCAGCTCTCATAGGCTCCAGCACCCCCCGTGACCCCAAAAGGAACAAGCGGTAGAAAATGAATGGATGGATATGTTAGGTCAGGAAAAAAATACAGGTTATATCATCCCTACAAGCCTGTTTCGCAGGTTTTCCTGCTCGTCAAGGGATTTTATCAGGCTTGTAGGGATGATATAACGGAGAAACCACAGCAACCTCGACTAACATCTATAAAGACTATTCAAATACATACATTAGAAAAATAAAATAAAAATAGTGTTTCATGCAAGATTTGATGTTTTATTTTAAAATAATAATAATACAAATCTTATATATTTACTTAAAAGTATGAAGTATGCAAAAAGTGTGGAGACTAAATACATATTGTATATTACTATAACTAATTGTGACATGCAAGAACCAATGCATGATTTAAAAACAAAAGAATGCTAATTAAAAAAAATAAAAGTATAGACACATTTTAAATGATGTATATTTGTAAAAGAAAAGAAACATAGGGATTCATGCAAGATTTAATCAACAGATACAATTTAGAGTCCAAAACCTGCAGTACAATATGAAAAGTCACACAATAAAATCTTGGAAAAAAAGAGAACATTTTATTGAGAGTAAAACAGCCCGTCGGTGGAATGAAAAAGAGCAAGGACTCAACAAAGAGAACCATCTGTGTACCTTGCAATCATTTTGTAGTCCAAGCTGCTGGCAGCTGCGCTTCCTCCTCATCTAGCAAATCCCACCTTTGGCATTTTTCTTCCCTTCCGTGCACCCCCCCCAACCCACCACCACCCACCCCCGCCCCTCCTCGATCACTAAGCAGCCTGACAGAGTTCACTTTTCTCCTTTATAGGTATAAATGAAGATGGAAAGCAAAGCGGAATGGAGCTTTGATTCATGGCTGCCGGGACGTTTGTGGCTTCTTGCAGCTCACCTGACAGTGTTGCTCCTTCCCGGGCCACTAATGGAGCGCCGCAGTCACCGTCAGCAATTGCTGATCATTGTGCTAAATATTGATCTCTCGCCGCACACGTGTCAAAATTCCCCCGTCACACTTTAATTAGAAATCCCCGCCCGCCCTTCCCTCGCGCCGTCGCAGGAACTAACGGAATATATTAAAGCACTTCATGAGGGAGGGATGCGGCTGGTGGGGCATAATTGTGACCTCTTGTCTTGCCTCTTCCCTCCTGAGTTTTCAGACTCCCGACTGTCTGTCTAGTGTGGCCAATCTTTGTGATAATAGGACGCATTTTCCTGGACTTATCACAGCGTGATGGCCTTAGCTGCAGCCTCCCACACTTACCCATCTCTGCCCTCCTTATAGTGAGTTACCTTTGCTTTTATGCAGCATATAACACATGTGTGCGTCATATCACAGCTTCATTCTAGATGCATGTATGATACAGCAGTGTGCCGTCAGGGCCAGCAAGGCCTTGTCTGCTGGCTTAACACAACCAGAAATAATGATCATAATTAAAGATAAAATTATTGTTTTATTTACTTTCCCTAAATATCTAAACCAGTGGTTCTTAACCTGGGTTTGATCGAACCCTAGGGGTTCGGTGAGTCGGCCTCAGGGGTTCGGCAGAGGTCACACACCCGACTCATCGTGTAAATAAAAACTTCTCCCTATCGGCGTATTACGGATACGGCAACAGCAGAAGTCACACTGATTTGCAGGTGTGTAATTTGCTGTGAGTTTATGCACTGTGTTGGTTTTGTTCTTTGAACAAGGTGATGTAATAAAACATGGTAACACTTTAGTATGGGGAACATATTCACCATTAATTAGTTGCTTATTAACATGCAAATTAGTAACATATTGGCTCTTAACTAGTCATTATTAAGTACTTATTAATGCCTTATTCTGCATGGCCCTAACCCTCTAACCCTAACCAAATAACTCTAAATTAAGCCTTTGTTACTTAGAATATATTCCCCTAGTGTCCAAAAAACTCTAAATTAAGTCATTGTTACTTAGAATATGTTCCCCATACTAAAGTGTTACCAAAAACATATAACTTTGTCTTGAAATTGAAAAAAAAAAAAACATTTTATTTTTCACTAAAGAAGGGTTCGGTGAATGCGCATATGAAACTGGTGGGGTTCGGTACCTCCAACAAGGTTAAGAACCACTCATCTAAACGTATTCATATTCTCTCAATGTCATATTATGCTCCTTCCAGCGCTGTTTTTAGTTTTAGTTTGTATCCAATCAGAATAGCTTATGTTGCCATGCTGTACCAAATCTGCCCGAGGGCCTTCAGAATCAACAATGCGGGTGTCCGTGCACTGTCAGCCAACAAGGACATACAGTTGATAGACAGTTGCGATAGCCAATCAGATCATGAGTTGTTGTCAGTAAGGCCTTCTGGTTCAGTCTTTTTCAACCTTTTTTTGAGCCTAGGCACATTTTTTGCATTGAAAAAAATCCAGAGGCACACCACCAGCAGAAATCATTAAAAAACAAAACTCAGTTGACAGTAAAAAGTCGCTGTTGCAATTTTTGGATATGACTTTAAACCATAACCATCACTCTAACTCTTGACTCAAAGTACTGTCACGACCTGTCACATCACGCCGTGACTAATTTGGACTTTTTTGGGGTTTTCCTGTGTGTAGTGTTTTAGTTCTTGTCTTGCGCTCCTATTTTGGTGTCTTTTTCCCTTTTTTTGGTATTTTCCTGTAGCAGTTTCATGTCTTCATTTGAGCGATATTTCCCGCATAAACTTTGTTTTAGCAATCAAGAATATTTCAGTTGTTTTTATCCTTCTTTGTGGGGACATTGTTGATTGTCACGTCATGTTGGGATGTACTTTGTGGACGCCGTCTATGCTCCACAGTAAGTCTTTGCTGTCGTCCAGCATTCTGTTTTAGTTTTGTTCTGCATAGCCATCCCTAAGCTCCAATGCCTTTTCTTAGGGGCACTCACCTTTTGTTTAGTTTTGGTTTAAGCATTAGACACCTTTTTACCTGCACACTGCCTCCCGCTGTTTCCGACATCTACAAAGCAATTAGCTACCTGCTGCCACCTACTGATATGGAATAATATTACACGGTTACTCTGCCGAGCTCTAGACAGCACTGACACTCGACAACATATAATTTGCAGACTATAATTACTGGTTTGCAAAAAATATTTTTAACCCAAATAGGTGAAATTAGATCATCTCCAACGACGCACCAGACTGGATCTCACGGCACACTAGTGTGGTTGAAAAACACTTTTCTAGATGGCCTCACGTTGAACGTGACGTTTACGCGTCCTGTGATTGGATACTCAGCGGGACCGTTAGTGGAAGAATTTCAGAACACAGAGTTGATAGACAGTTGCGATAGCCAATCAGATCACAAGTTGTTGACAGTAGCCTATCTAGGTAGCCTGATGTTAACGTGACTGTGATTGGATACTCACTCATCATTCCAAAGTGAGTATCCAATCACAAGTTGCAATATAGCAGGAAGTTTTGCGCCGTAGCCAGACCGGGAGAGCAGAGACAGAGAACCAAACGTTGATTAGGTGGCAGATATATTATTGAGAGGCCATTTTCAAGAAGGATATTTAAAGAGAAACTACATCTTGTGAGACGATGTCGGCCAACCCCGGAAGCTAGCTCGGCTGTTCTGACGATGAAATGCTCGCCATTTCCACTAGAATAAGCCAACGACGAGGGGTACCACTGGCTTATACGGCGTCAAATAGGTCCTACAGATTGTGAGTTCAAATATTTTATTTTTCACTTTTAGTATGTGTTTTGCAGTTTTAAATTTTGACAGTACCACATAACGTATGTTTTAATTGCTGATGTGTTTTAATTGATTTTCAAATGCGCCAGAAAATAACCTGTTCTGTACACTGTTGATGTGATTCAATGAACGGTAGTGCGTAAATGTTTTCTTGTAGAGTATTTCTCCAGCAATGGTCATGTGGGGACATCAATTATGGTATTTTGAGAGGTATTCTTTGAAGTCGGACATCACTGAAGGCCTAGGCGGGAAACGCATGGCCCGCTACTTGTACAATATATAGATAGATATAATATATAGATATAAACAAGGTAGGCAAGTCGGTGCAAAATATCATAAGAGTGTTAAGTGTTGAGTTCCTCAAACTACACCACTAATCAATGGGATGGGACAGGCTCCGGTCCCTTCTTAGTTGATATCCATTCAAGGCCTTAAACATATTTACTCTTGCAAAGACACAACAAATACATTAACCCTTTTTATCAGCCTTAGTGCCCACGTTTGACACAGTCAAACAATGTAATTGTACATTATTTCTGAAATAAAATAACGGAATAAAAACTGGAAAAAAATCCCATAAAATTTGAAGTGGGTCTTCTATCTGTTGTTGACCTCGTATTTGAGACCAACTTGACAACTCTAATGCGCATTCATCTGTGTGCTCTGCTGACGACAATGCAATATGAAGTATACAATGTAAACCGTTGAATATTAAGTGTATGTGAAAGTTCGGCTCCTTCCTTGTTTACTTCCCTGGCAACCTCTTTAAAGTTGTGTAATCATTCAGAAATACAGAGCCGCCAAAATGCGCCAAACATGGGGAAGTATGTAGAGAGTGTTTTGCATCTCACCCATCATGCATGGTAATGCATGTGTCATTTCAAATTATAAATATGTGTTTTATAATGACCACAAAGTTCAATGAGCATGAGTGTGTTATGTGTGACCGTGTGTTGACTATATTTGTTGGTTATAGTTAATTTATAACATGAGTGGCAAGAGTTGTTTGGTTTGGGTCTTAAAAATGGATGCTGCGTTCAATTATTGTACGAATGAAACTCATGGTCATTGACCCTCGATTCTTTCTTCGCACACAAGAGGGCGGCATAGTTTGGACACCCCTGGTCTATATAGTATGTATGTACATATTGTATCAATGTACTGTATGCTTACATGATTGTAACTATTTATGTATGTCTATATGTATGTATGTGTATACGGTACATATGCATTATTTTTTGCCTCTCCAGCCGAAGCCAGTTTTGGTCTAGGAAACTCCACGTCGTAATTTTTCGGTGGCGGGAAGGCTCGGCTGGCAGCGTCATTCTGGAGCGAGTCAAGTGCCACAAGGTGCCTTTTTCTATTTGTTTCTTTCATGCTACACTGCACCAGTCGCTGACCTGTGCTCGCCACCAGAGAGGCAGGTCCATGCAATCATACAAACGGCTGGAAATTAAACACTGTGCAGAGGCATTTCATTTTTAATGGCCATATTTATATGTTTATTATTTATCTTTTTTTTTAACAAGGCCATACACCAACAATTTCAAGATAAGGCTGCACAACCAAAATTAAAGTTAAAGTTAAAGTACCAATGATTGTCACACACACACACTAGGTGAGGCAAAATTATTCTCTGCATTTGACCCATCACTCTTGATCACCCCCCGGGAGGCGAAGGGAGCAGTGAGCAGCAGCGGTGGCCGCGCCCGGGAATCATCTTTGGTGATTTAACCCCCAATTCCAACCCTTGATGCTGAGTGCCAAGCAGGGAGGTAATGGGTCCCATTTTTATAGTCACAACCTACCCATCTCAGGGCGGACACTCTAACCACTAGGCCACTGAGTAGGTATGTAATGGCTGCGTAGTCAAAAGATCGAGGGTTCGAATCTCCAATTGGGCATCTCTGTGTGGAGTTACATGTTCTCCCCTTGCAAGTGAGGGCTTTCCTTGGGTACTCAGTTTTCCTCCCACATTCCAAAAATATGCACGATAGGTTAAATATAGACTCTAAATCAGTGGTTCTTAACCTGGGTTATATCGAACCCTTGGGGTTCGGTGAGTCAGCCTCAGGGGTTCAGCGGAGCCTCCGCCGCGGAGGTCAAGACACACCAGACCCATCGTGTAAATAAAAACTTCTCCCTATCGACGTATTTTGGATACCCCCAAACAATGTTCCCGCGGTATAGCTCGGTTGTTAGAGTGGCCGTGCCAGCAACTTGAGGGTTCGATCCCCGCTTCCGCCATCCTAGTCACTGCCGTTGTGTCCTTGGGCAAGACACTTGACCCACCTGCTCCCAGTGCCACCCACACTGGTTTAAATGTAACTTAGATATTGGGTTCACTATGTAAAAGCACTTTGAGTCACTAGAGAAAAGCGCTATATAAATATAATTCACTTCACTGTTGTGTTGGATTGTGTTGGATCCACTAAAAAAAGTCTGCGGGCTATAGAGCGTTTTCTATTCGGGCTCCAGTACTCTGGAATGCCCTCCCGGTAACAGTTAGAGATGCTACCTCAGTAGAAGCATTTAAGTCCCATCTTAAAACTCATTTGTATAATCTAGCCTTTAAATAGACCCCCCCTTTTTAGACCAGTTGATCTGCCGTTTCTTTTCTTCTCTCCTCTTCTCCCCTGTCCCTTGCGAGGGGGAGTTGCATAGGTCCGGTGGCCATGGATGAAGTGCTGGCTGTCCAGAGTCGGGACCCCGGGTGGACCACTAGCCTGTGCATCGGTTGGGGACATCTCTGCGCTGCTGACCCGTCTCCGCTCGGGATGGTTTCCTGTTGGCCCCGCTGTGGACTGGACTCCCGCTGATGTGTTGGATCCACTGTGGACTGGACTTTCACAATGTTATGTCAGACCCACTCGACATCCGTTGCTTTCGGTCTCCCCTAGAGGGGGGGGGGTTACCCACATATGCGGTCCTCTCCAAGGTTTCTCATAGTCATTCACCGACGTCCCACTGGGGTGAGTTTTTCCTTGCCCGTATGTGGGCTCTGTACCGAGGATGTCGTTGTGGCTTGTAAAGCCCTTTGAGACACTTGTGATTTAGGGCTATATAAATAAACATTGATTGATTGATTGATTCACTCTAATTTTCCATCTGATTTGCAGGTGTGTAATTTGTTGGGGTTTGTGCATGGTTAATTTTGTGCATCAGTAAAAAAAAACATAACTTTGTCTTGAATTTGAAAAAAAATAACATTTTATTTTTCACTAAAGGATTCGGTGAATGCGCATATGAAACTGGTGGAGTTCGGTACCTCCAACAAGGTTAAGAACTACTGCTCTAAATGAAGGGTGGCCAAAGTGCGGCCCACAGCTCGGTATTTATCACCACATTCTGCAGACAAAAACACACCCAAAATTAGAATATTACACAAATAGGCACAAATTCCCCCCCAAAATTGGGACCTCAAAAATCAATCAATCAATCAACGGTTATTTATATAGCCCTTGATCACAAATGTCTCAAAGGGCTGCACAAACCACAATGACATCCTGGGATTTGATCCCCCATCAGGGCAGGAAAGAACTCAATGGTAACAATGCAAAACCTTGGAAGGGATCCGCAGATGTGAGGACCCCCCTCCAGGTGACCGGTGCAATGGATGTCGAGTGGATATGGTTAATAATATGAGAGTCCAGACCATAGTGAGGCCAGAAGGGGATTTTCTTGAACGTAGACAAGTCAGCAGCGCAGAGACGTCACCAACTGATGCACAGAGGAGCAGCTTGGAACAGCTAGCGCTTCGTCTGTGGAAACCGATCAGTGGCCACCTTAAAAAACCCTCCACGTAGTAGAGGAGTCAGAGCAGAAAAGACAGAGGGCAGATCAACTGGTCTAACAAATGGGTCTATTTAAAGGCTAGGGTGAGTAAATGAGTTTTAAGATGGGACTTAAATGCTTCTACTGAGGTACCATCTCTAACTGTAGGGCATTCCAGAGTATCCATCCATCCATCCATTTTCTACCGCTTGTCCCTTTCGGGGTCGTGGGGGTTGCTGGAGCCTATCTCAGCTGCATTTGGGCGGAAGTACTGGAGTGCAAATAGAAAATGCTCTATAGCTGGCAAACTTTTCTTTGGGCTCTGGGAATCACTAATAAGTCGCAATTTTTTAGAGCGTAGGTTTCTGGGCGGAACCTAGGGTACAATACAATCAGCAAGATAGGATGGAGCTAGACCGTTAAGTATTTTATACGTAAGTAGTAAAACCTTAAAGTCACATTTTAAGTGCACCAGAAGCCAGTGCAGGTGAGCCAGTATAGGTATATATATATATATATATATATATATATATATATATATATATATATATATATATATATATAAAAAGGTCTATGATAATATGATCAAACTTTATTGTTCTTGTCAAAAGACTAGCAGCCGCATTTTGTACCAACTGTAATCTTTTAATGCGAGACATAGGGAGACGCGAAAATATTACGTTACTGTAATGGAGACGAGACGTAACGAACATATTAATAATGATCTTTGCGTTACAAATCTGATTATGTCTTACCAAAAGATTCAAGCTGATTCGCTCACAGATCGTAGCATGACTGGCGCCTCCACCAACCCCCGCAGCTCGTGGATGTGTACCCCCTCCGCCGCAACGAAGGGCTGGCCAAAACTCAGGCAAGACCCGCCTTACGGTGCTTCTGATTGGTTTATATTGGTTTATATTGCGTGGTGCCTTTTCATGGTTGGTTAGATTTAGGCTCAAGGGACTGATGAGATTGGTCTACCATGTCAGCCACGGCAGGCCGTGAGGGCCAAACTTTATTATCATATAAAAAAATACATACAGAGTAGTGGATGGGGAAATACACTATATTGCCAAAAGCATTTGGCCACCCATCCAAATGATCAGAATCAGGTGTCCTAATCACTTGGCCCGGCCGCAGGTGTATAAAATCAAGCACTTAGGCATGGAGACTGTTTCTACAAACATTTGTGAAAGAATGGGCCGCTCTCAGGAGCTCAGTGAGTTCCAGCGTGGAACTGTCATAGGATGCCACCTGTGCAACAAATCCAGTCGTGAAATTTCCTCGCTCCTAAATATTCCAAAGTCAACTGTCGGCTTTATTATAAGACAATGGAAGAGTTTGGGAACAACAGCAACTCAGCCACGAAGTGGTAGGCCACGTAAACTGACAAAGAAGTGTCATAGTGAGTGCATAGTGCAAAGACTTTCTGCACAGTCAGTTACTACAGAGCTCCAAACTTCATGCGACCTTCCAATTAGCCCACGTACAGTACGCAGAGAGCCTCATGGAATGGGTTTCCATGGCCGAGCAGCTGCATCTAAGCCATACATCACCAAGTCCAATGCAAAGCGTCTGATGCAGTTGTGTAAAGCACGTCGCCACTGGACTCCAGAGCTGTGGAGACGCTTTCTCTGGACTGATGAATCACGCTTTTCCATCTGGCTATCTGAATGATGAGTCTGGGTTTGGAGGTTGCCAGGAGAATAGTACATTTCAGACTGCATTGTGCCGAGTGTGAAATTTGGTGGAGGAAGAATTATGATGTGAGGTTGTTTTTCAGGAGTTGGGCTTGGCCCGTTAGTTCCAGTGAAAGGAACTTTGAATGCTACAGGATACCAACACATTTTTGGACAATTCTGTTCTCCCAAACTTGTGGGAACAGTTTGGAGCGGGCCCCTTCCTCTTCCAACATGACTGTGCACCAGTGCACAAAGCAAGGTCCATAAAGACATGGATGACAGAGTCTGGTGTGGATTAACTTAACTGGCCTGCACAGAGTCCTGACCTGAACCCAATAGAACACCTTTGGGATGAATTAGAACGGAGACTGAGAGCCAGGCCTTCTCGACCAACATCAGTGTGTGACCTCACCAATGTGATTTTGGAAGAATGGTGGAAAATTCCTATAAACACACTCCGCAATCTTGTGGTGAGCCTTCCCAGAAGAGTTGAAGCTGTAATAGCTGCAAAAGGTGGACCGACATCATATTGAACCCTACGGGTTAGGAATGGGATGTCACTTCAAGTTCATTTGTGAGTCAAGGCAGGTGGCCAAATACTTTTGGCAATATAGTGTATAAGCGTGAGAAATGTTGTGTGTGATGTGACAAAGGGTTAAATTGCGTGACAATATGACATATGCCTCTGCTGTATGTGACCCTCGTTGGAAAAAGTTGGGTCACCCCTGCTCTAAATTGTCCATGTGTGAACAGGAGTGTGAATGCTTACTTGTTTGTATGTGTCCTGTGATTGGACCACCCAAAGTCAACTGGGATTGACTCCAGTTTACTATCCTAATAAGGATAAGCAATAAATGAAAAATGCATACACTTTAAACCTTTGTTCTTTAGTATATTATAAGCAGCTCTCAAAAAAATGACCACCGCAATAATAACCATTTTGCTAAATGAACACAATATTTATGTAAATGGGTTATGCTTGTAGAGCGCGTTTCTACCTTCAAGGTACTCAAAGCGCTTTGACACTATTTCCACATTCACCCATTCGCACACACATTCACACACTGATGGCGGGAGCTGCCATGCAAGGCGCTAACCACGACCAGTCAGGAGCAAGGGTGTAGTGTCTAGCTCAAGGACACAACGGGCGTGACCAGGTTGGTAGAAGCTGGGGATCGAACCAGGAACCCCCAGTTTGTTGGCACGGCCAACCCCCCCAACCGCACCACGCGGTACCGTGTATTTCTCGTATTGCACGTCATTATATTGCGTGTATATACTGCATTGTGTTCATTTCAAAATAAGACAATCTGCTATTTCCTGATCTCCATCCTGTATTCAAATCAAATACAATCTGATATTCTAATTCCACCGATTTATTTTTGTTTTCTCTTTCCAGAGTGAATCCAATCGGATGCCCTGCAATGCAGTACATGCAATATTCATGGCTGATCCATTGACTGCTATTCAAGCAGGAACTATTTGAAGAGGGAAAGTTCATGTGCATTTTTGATGGATTGTGCATGTCTTCCCCTACTCTATATGGATAGAGAGCTTGTTTGAAGGTCAGTGATTCTCTTCACTCAGACACTACTGCTTCTTTTTTGGGGTGGAGGGTTGAAGGAGGCGGGAGAAGACTATCTCCACTCTTCACTACGTATTTTTCAAGTGCTTCCAGGATGACGAGCTCGAATGACCCTGAGTCCTGCCGGGGATGAATGTCTTTGAGTCGTCTCCTCTTTTCGACGAACTCTGTCTTAGAAGTAAGACGACGACCTTCTCCCTCTCTTTGGCAGGTTTTCTTTTTTTGCCCTGCTTCCCGCACTCTCAGGTTTTATATTTTCCGGGTGGTTCACTGTGGCACGAGTGCATTTCCAAGAAAATGTTTGGTTGACAACTTCTCATACACGCACAGCCTTTCTCACCTTTGTCTTATGCAGAGACTTGGAGGGGCCATTTTTCGTGTGTGTGTGTGTGTGTGTGTGTGTGTGTGTGTGTGTGTGTGTGTGTGTTCTGGCAATGCTTACTTAATGGGGACATCGCTCTGTTCACACCAGGGGTGTCCAAAATGTTTCCACTGAGGGCCGCACACTGAAAAATCAAGGCAAGCGGGGGCCATTTTGATATTTTTTTTATTTTAAAAACCAATACAATATATGCATAAAAAATACACATTTAGGCCTCCACTCAGGCTTGATCCCGGGGACCCCATAGGGTTTAGGTTAAAACAAATATAAAAAATGTGTCATTATTTAGTATTATTATTATTATTATTATTATTATTCAAAGTTTAAATATCTAGATCAACATTAGGTCTGTTTGTCAATATAACGTTGTTGTTTTTTTAAAGATTGAAGTTGTATGCCCTTTTTGTCAAAGAAAACCCTGTTTTTTTATGGAAAAAACACAAAATATGCAATATTTTCCCCCAAATTTTTTTTAAAGTGGAACATTTCAGATTATGCAATGATTGGAGTTCATAACATAACAACATTGATTTTAATTTAGTATTATTTTTTGAGCAATGACACTTAAAAAAATAAAAGTCCCACTAAAATGATTGGGGATCCAAAGGGTCCTGCTCAGTAAAGTGTTGAAAAATTAATCGTACATTTTTTTTTCAACTTTTAACACGATAGACTCAAGATCAACTTCAGACCTATCCGTCAATTATAACTTTTATTGTTGTTTATTATGTTCCTTGTTTGTTCGTTTTAGGCCCTTCTTTAAAAAAAAACAACAACAGTTTTTTATATGGCAAACACAAAATATGCAACATTTTCCCCAAAAAAATATCTCAAAGTGGAATATTTAATGTGACGTAATTGGAGCCTTGAATAGGTCAATAATTCATAATAACATTGTTTTTTATTCATTATTATTTTTTAAAGAAAGAAACAGCCTGCATGACAGCTTAGTGTTATTAGAGTCAACATAGCAACATTTTATTGTCACCTGTTTACTCTTTTATACCACTTTTTATGTATTTTTTTTTTTTAATCATATTTTTAGAATGCGCCGTGGGGCCGTTAAAAAATTACCTGCGAGCCGCAAATTGCCCCCGGGCCGCATTTTGGACATCCCTGGTTTACACAGTCACCTTTAGAGGACCTCTGACGGTATGGGGACAAAAAAAAACCAGGTCCCCTAAAGGGAAACCTTTTTAAATGATAGTCAGATCCATTCTGAAGATGCCTAAGTGATTTTTTAAGCTTTGGCCCATAAAACATGTTTACTGGTTAGTTTGAGTGTGAGACATTTGCATTCAATGTTGTTAAAAATAAAAAGTAAAAATAAAAGTTTAAATGAGTTTGTATTTTATTTCTGTGGTTTAAGGTAAGAAAAGATAATCCTTTTTTGATCCCACAACTGCGACATTTGGGTTACTTTGTTTACGTGTTTCAAATATTGGTAAAAGAGAAAATAAATTTTCTTGAAAAGTGAAACATTTGTTATCCTGGCATTAATATTACTGTGATTTTGTATGGTATCCATCCTTAGTTAAAACTAATATATTTTTCCAAAAACAAAATCTGGTTTAGTGTTCCTTAGGATGACATTTTCATACAGCATGATTATAAAACAGTATTACCTTAAAGTATGATTCTCATTCAGAATTTTCCATCCTTCTATATATGGTAGTTGGAGTTGCAGACAACTCCATTACTGCTAAATAGCAGTTTTCAGTAATGTCACAGAAGATGCAGGATTTGCTTTAACATTTAAGTGGTGAAACTTCCTATAAGAGGACAGCTGTAGTGCTGTATTCTGAGGATCATGTTATATTTAATTTGAATTTTTTTTTTAATTTATTTTTATTTATTTTTTATAAATGGTCCTCAGTAGTCACGTACAAATTTGTGTGAATTATGCAAAATTATTTAAATTTGGCCCCCATGAACCATATTAACTATTTTTCCCCAGGGTCCCCAGTAAGAATGATCAGCACATTACTTCATCAATCCAGAGATTTAAAGACGTGTATGAGCTAACTGGACAGTGGCCATTTTACCTATTTTTTTTAAGCCTCCACAACCTGTAGAAAGGGTGGTCCCCACAAGTGATGATCAAAAACTTGGTCCCCATTACAAATAATAACCAGTATGTGTGTGTGTGTGTTCTTGTATTCCTACCCTTCTTGAGACATCAATAAGGAAAAGTACCTTCCATATGAGGACCGTTGAACAAGTTAGGACTGAAATCATGGCCCCAATACGGAAAACCATTGCATCTAATAGAGAATGTCTCATTTGCACCCCTGGTGGTGAAATCTATCAAAATTAGGGTGGTCTCAATTTTTTTTTCTAATTGACTCTGTGTCGCTTTTAAAAGTGGTCCCCCTCTGGTCAACATATGAAATAACAAGTGTGTGTAGGAAATTGAAATGCGCCCCCTTTGGCCAAAATTATTCAAACAAATAAAATAAATATGTATTTAGAGACATACTGTAATAATTTGAAGTAAAATAATTAATAAAATAATTATTTAATAAATAAATATACAAATAAACAAAAAAAAATTCTCACAACGAGTCGACTTTTTTCTTATAAAATCGGGAACCATTTCCATGTTCTTTCTGTTTCTGTAATATTGCAATAGTTTATTGTAAAATGATTACTTTTTCATGTAAAAGTATTACTTTTTACTGCGAAATGGTGACATTTGTCATCTAAAATTCTGACTTTTGTCACAATATTGCCAATTTTTTTTTAACAAATGGTGAATATTTTGGAGTAAAATGATGACTTTTGTCATAATTTTGCCAAGTAAAATTATAATGTATAATATTGCCAACATTTTAAAGTTTTCTTCTTAAATTGTGACTTTTGTAGAGTAAAATGACGACTCTTTCATAAAATTGCCAAAATCTAAAGTTTTTCTTGTAAAATTGCGACGGTTATTGACTAAAATTCCAACTTGTATCATAATATTGCACAAATGTTCAGTTTTTATTGTAAAATGTTGACTTGTGTTGAGTAAAATTATGACTTTTATTATAATACTGCCAAAATTCAAAGTTTTTCTTGTGAAATTGTGATCTTGTTCTTGTGAAATTCCAACTCATTTTTCACAACAAGCTTTTTATATTTACACAGTATGTATATATTATTAATGTTGTAAATACAAATCTTTATATATTCAGAAAGGGTGGTCCTAAAGAGGGAGACATTTTACTCAGGTCTCAATAAGATTTATTTAGAGACATACTGTAATAATTTGAAGTAAAATAAATAATAAAATAATTTAGTAAATAAATAAACAATTAAAAACAAAAACAACATTCTCACAATGAGTTGACTTTTTTCTAGTAAAATTGGGAACAATTTCTTATGTTCTTTCTGTTTCTGTAATATTGCAATATTTTCTCGTAAAATAATTACATTGTCATGTAAAATGTATACTTTTTTACTGGGAAATGGTGACATTAGTCATCTAAAATTCAGACTTTTGTCACAATATTGCCAATTTTTTTTAACAGATGGTGAAATATTTTGAGTAAAACGTTTGTCATAATTTTGCCAAGTAAAATTCTGATGATTATTATAATATTGCCAACATTTTAAAGTGTTCTTCTAAAATTGTGAATTTGTCGAGTAAAATAACGACTCTTTTCATAAAATTGCCAAAATTTTAAGCTTTTCTTGTAAAATTGCAACTGTTTTTGAATAAACTTTTATCATATTAGTGCACAAATGTTCAGTTTTTCTTGTAACTTGCGTTGAGTAAAGTTAAGACTTTTATTATAATACTGCCAAAATTCTAAGTTTTTCTTGTGAATTTGTGATCTTGTTCTTGTGAAATTCCAACTCATTTTTCATAACAAGCTTTTATGTTTACATAGTATGTATATCCATCCATCCATCCATCTTCTTCCGCTTATCCGAGGTCGGGTCGCGGGGGCAACAGCCTAAGCAGGGAAGCCCAGACTATCCTCTCCCCAGCCACTTGGTCCAGCTCCTCCCGGGGGATCCGGAGGCGTTCCCAGGCCAGCCGGGAGAGATAGTCTTCCCAACGTGTCCTGGGTCTGCCCCGTGGCCTCCTACCGGTCGGACGTGCCCGAAACACCTCCCTAGGGAGGCATTCGGGTGGCATCCTGACCAGTTGCCCGAACCACCTCATCTGGCTCCTCTCGATGTGGAGGAGTAGCGGCTTTACTGTGAGCTCCTCTCGGATGACAGAGCTTCTCACCCTCTCTCTAAGGGAGAGCCCCGCCACCCGGCGGAGGGAACTCATTTCGGCCGCTTGTACCCGTGATCTTGTCCTTTCGGTCATGACCCAAAGCTCATGACCATAGGTGAGGATGGGAACGTAGATTGACCGGTAAAGTGAGAGCTTTGCCTTCCAGCTCAGCTCCTTCTTCACCACAACGGATCGATACAGCGTCCGCATTACTGAAGACGCCGCACCGATCCTCCGGTCGATCTCACGATCCACTCTTCCCTCACTCGTGAACAAGACTCCGAGGTACTTGAACTCCTCCACTTGGGGCAGGGTCTCCTCCCCAACCCGGAGATGGCACTCCACCCTTTTTCGGGCGAAAACCATGGACTCTGACTTGGAGGTGCTGATTCCCATCCCAGTCGCTTCACACTCGGCTGCGAACCGATCCAGTGAGAGCTGAAGATCTTGGCCAGATGAAGCCATCAGGACCACATCATCTGCAAATAGCAGAGACCTAATCCTGCAGCCACCAAACCAGATACCCTTAACGCCCTGACTGCGCCTAGAAATTCTGTCCATAATAGTTATGAACAGAATCGGTGACAAAGGGCAGCCTTGGCGGAGTCCAACCCTCACTGGAAACGGGTCCGACTTACTGCCGGCAATGCGGACCAAGCTCTGACACTGATCGTACAGGTAGCTGACCGCCACAAAAAGACAGTCCGATACCCCATACTCTCTGAGCACTCCCCACAGGACTTACCGGGGTACACGGTCGAAAGCCTTCTCCATGTCCACAAAGCACATGTAGACTGGTTGGGCAAACTCCCATGCAACCTCAAAGACCCTGCCGAGAGTATATCACTGGTCCACAGTTCCACGACCAGGACGAAAACCACACTGTTCCTCCTGAATCCGAGGTTCGACTATCCGGCGTAGCCTCCTCTCCAGTACACCCGAATAGACCATACGACCTTACCGGGAAGGCTGAGGAGTGTGATCCCACGATATTTTGAACACACCCTCCGGTTCCCCTTCTTAAAGAGAGGAACCACCACCACGGTCTGCCAATCCAGAGGTACCGCCCCTGATTTCCACGCGATGTTGCAGAGTCTTGTCAACTAAGACAGCCCCACAACATCCAGAGCCTTAAGGAACTCCGGGCGGGTCTCTTCCACCCCCGGGGCCTTGCCACCGAGGAGCTTTTCAACTACCTCGGCAACCTCAGCCCCAGAAATAGGAGAGCCCACCACATATTCCCCAGGCACTGCTTCTTCATAGGAAGACGTGCTGGTAGGATTGAGGAGGTCTTCGAAGTATTCCCTCCACCGATCCAGAACATCCGCAGTCGAGGTCAGCAGAACACCATCCCCACCATACACGGTGTTGACATTGCACTGCTTCCCCTTCCTGAGGATGGTGGTCCAGAATCGCTTCGAAGCCGTCCGGAAGTCGTTTTCCATGGCTTCCCCGAACTCCTCCCATGTCTGAGTTTTTGCCTGTGCGACCGCTGAGGCCGCACACTGCTTGGCCTGTCGGTACATGTCTACTGCCTCCGGAGTCCTATGAGCCAAAAGAGCCCGATATGACTCTTTCTTCAGCTTGACGGAATCCCTCACCGCTGGTGGACCAGCGGGTTCTAGGATTAACGCCACGACAGGCACCAACCACCTTGCGGCCACAGCTCCAATCGGCCGCCTCGACAATAGAGGTACGGAACATTGTCCACTCGGACTCAATGTCTAGCGCCTCCCTCGTGACATGTTCAAAGTTCTTCCGGAGGTGGGAATTGAAACTCTCTCTGACAGGAGACTCTGCCAGGCGTTCCCAGCAAACTCTCACAATGTGTTTGGGCCTGCCAGGTCTGTCTGGCATCTTCCCCCACCATCGCAGCCAACTCACCACCAGGTGGTGATCGGTAGAAAGCTCCGCCCCGCTCTTCACCCGAGTGTCCAAAACATGAGACCGCAAATCCGATGACACACCTACAAAGTCGATCATGGAACTGCGGCCTAGGGTGTCCTGGTGCCAAGTGCACATATGGACACCCTTATGTTTGAACATGGTGTTTGTTATTGACAATCTGTGACGAGCACAAAAGTCCAATAACAAAACACCACTCGGGTTCGGATCCGGGCAGCCATTCTTCCCAATCATGCCTCTCCAGGTTTCACTGTCATTGCCAACATGAGCGTTGAAGTCCCCCAGTAGAACGAGGGAATCATCCGGGGGAGCACTCTCCTGTACTCCCTCGAGTGAATCCAAAAAGGGTGGGTACTCTGAGCGGCTGTTTGGCACGTAAGCGCAAACAACAGTCAGTACCCGTGCCCCCCCCCACCCGAAGGCGGAGGGAAGCTACCCTCTCGTCCACTGGGTTGAACTCCAACATGCAGGCTTTGAGCCGGGGGGTAACAAGAATTACCACCCCAGCTCGTCGCCTCTCACTGCCGGCAACGCCAGAGTGGACGAGAGTCCAGCCCCTCTAAAGACAACTGGTTCCAGAGCCCTTGCTGTGCGTCAAAGTGAGTCCGACTATATCTAGGTGGAACTTCTCCACCTCACGCACTAGCTCAGGCTCTTTCCCCCCAGGGAGGTGACGTTCCACGTCCCAAGAGCTAGCTTATGTAGCCAAGGATCGGACCGCCAAGTGCCCTGCCTTCGGCTGCCGCCCAGCTCACATTGCACCCAATCTCTATGGCCCCTGCTATGGGTGGTGAGCCCATTGGAGGGGGGCCCCACGTAGCCTCTTCGAGCTGTGCCCGGTCAGGCCCCATGGGGACAGGCCCGGCCACCAGGCGCTCGCCATCGTGCCCCACCTCCGGGCCTGGCTCCAGAGGGGGGCCCCGGTGACCCGCGTCCGGGCAAGGGAAATCTGGGTCCTTTGTTCGTGTTCTTCATAGAGGTCTTCGAGCTGCTCTTTGTCTGATCCCTCACCTAGGACCAGTTTGCCTTGGGAGACCCTACCAGGGGGCATGGAATCCCCCGGACAACATATATATATATATATATACACATATATATATATATATATATATATATATACACACATATATATATATATATATATATATATATATATATATATATATATATATATATATATATATATATATATATATATATATATATATATATATATATATATATATATATATATATATATATATATATATATATATATATATACATATACATATATATATATATATATATATATTGGTTTATTTAAGTGAGGCACAGTGGCCATCTCTGGTCCCTGACTCGTTTGTCATCAGCCTTAAGCACATTACAAAAAAAAAATACCTGGTGGTAAAATCTAACGAAATGAGGGTGGTCCTAAAAAGGAGGGATTTTTCAAATTGACTGTGTGTCGGTTATAAAAGTGCTCCCGCTCCGGCCAACATATGTAATAACAAGTGTGTGTAAGAAATTGAAATGTGCCACCTTTGGCCAAAATTAATTTAAAAGAAAATAAATAAATATGTATATAGAGACATACTGTAATAACTTGAAGTAAATAATGAAGATTAAAAACTAATTACAAACAAAAAATTTAGAAAAAAACTGTCGACTTTTTTCTTATAAAATTGGGAACACTTTCTCATATTTGTTTCTGTGATATTGCAATAGTTTCTTGTAAAATTATAACTTTACGTAAAATTATTAAATTTTACTGCAAAATGGTGACATTTGTCATCTAAAATTCTGACTTACATCACAATTTTGCCAACATTTTTTTTGGTTCTTGTAAAATGGTGACATTTTTTGAGTAAAATTATGACTTTGGTTGTAGTTTTGTCAAGTAAAATTCCGATGATTATTATAATATCGCCAACGTTTTAAAGTTTTCTTCTAAAATTGTGACTTTTGTTGTGTAAAATTACGACTCTTTTCATAAAGTTGCCAAAATGTTAAGCTTTTCTTGTAAAATTGTGACTGTTATTGAAGTGACGCAACAGACAGAAGAGATGCGATGCTGCCCAGGTTCCTGCACAGCTTTGTCATAGCTCACACACACACACACACACACCATTCTGACCCTTAAAGAATGCACCAATCTCTCCACTGTAGCTCAGGGGCGTCACTAGCTTTTAAGGACAGGGGGAGCTTAGCCCCCAGGAGATGCACAGGATGATCTCGACATCCATTGCTTACGGTCTCCAAGGTTTCTCATAGTCATTCATAGTCACATTGACATCCCACTGAGGAGAGTTTTTCCTTGCCCTTATGTGGGCTCTGTACCGAGGATAACGTTGTGGCTTGTGCAGCCCTTTGAGACACTTGTGATTTAGGGCTATATAAATAAACATTGATTGATTGATTTGATTCATGCGAGCGAACGTAGCGCACGAGCACAAAACTTCAAACGGCTAACAAAGATTTAGAAATTATTCATTGTTATTATTTCAGTCGGTTTATTTTCAATCAAACAACAAACATGGGTTAGCACAGTGACATTTTGTTTACAGCATCAACAAGAAACAATTACTTGCATGATCCTTCAAGATACACTGAAACACAATGAAAGTTATGGCATTAGCCTCTATGTTATTCATTCACAACATAGAGGCTAATGCCACCACTTTCGCTCACAATACAATAATTGTTTGTTCCCAAATATTTTGAAGTTGCACAGATTACATTTTGGGCACATATGTGACTAAAATGGTTGTAAATTGAAGCCCTGGAAATATTACTTAATTACTTGAATTAAAGTAATATCTGGATCGGGATAATTTGGCTAATATATATATATATATATATATATATATATATATATATATATATATATATATATACATAAATAAATAAATAAAATGGTTAGATGTTAAGGAAATTAAATATATTTGGAAGTCTGAATAGAAATGAGAAACGTTTATATATACTGTAAATAAGAAAGACTTAGAGTCAGTCTGCTGATCTAAAAAAGAGCCAAAGCTGTCAAAGAGCTGAGGGACCATCTTCAAAGTGCAATGCTGAAACAAATAATGCAAACAATAAAATGTAACTTCCAGGGCTTGAGATTAACGTAGTACCGTCGTCCCGGGGATGGTAAAAAAAAATGCACGGGACGAAATGAAATGCTCTTTTCCTTCGACGATGACTGACACATGGGCAGGATTGTGGCCTTCCAGTGCTGCATTTCCACTGATGAGGATCTTGACATGATGAACAGAGTCTTCTTCACCTACATCCTTTGAAAAACACGTGATTCTGTGCTCAGGAGTCAATATTATACACATTTTTTCTCTTAAAGGCCTACTGAAACCCACTGCTACCGACCCTTCAGTCTGATAGTTTATATATCGATGATGAAATCTTAACATTGCAACACATGCCAATACGGCCGGGTTAACTTATAAAGTGCTATTTTAAATTTCCCAGCAAACTTCCGACAGAAAACGTTTCGATATGATGACGTTTGCGCGTGACATCAATAGTGGAAGCGGAAGTATTGAATCCAATACAAAAAGCTCTGTTTTCATTTCAAAATTCCACAGTATTCTGGACATCTGTGTTGGTGAATCTTTTGCAATTTGTTTAATGAACAATGGAGACTGCAAAGAAGAAAGCTGTAGGTGCGATCGGTGTATTAGCGGAAGACTACAGCAACACAACCAGGAGCACTTTGAGGATAGCAGACGCGCTAGCCGAACGACCTCACCTTGACTTCCTCCGTCTCTGGGCCGTCAACCGCATCGGTAATCGGGTGAAGTCCTTCGTCGTACCATCGATCGCTGGAACGCAGGTGAGCACGGGTCGTGATGAGCAGATGAGAGCTGGCGTAGGTGCAGAGCTAATGTTTTTAGCATAGCTCTGTCGAGGTTCCGTAGCTAAGTTAGCTTCAATGGCGTCGTTAGCAACAGCATTATTAAGCTTCGCCAAGCTGGAAAGCATTAACCGTTTATTTACATGTCCAGAGTTTGGTAGTATTGTTGATCTTCTGTCTATCCTTCCAGTCAGGGACTTATTTGTTTTGTTTCTATATGCAGTAAAGCCCGATGCTATCACGTTAGCTCAGTAGCTAAAGAGCTTCACCGATGTATTGTCGTGGAGATAAAAGTCACTGTGAATGTCCATTTCGCGTTTTCGACTCATTTATTTTCAAGAGGATATAGTATCTGAGGTGGTTTAAAATACAAATCCGTGATCCACAATAGAAAAAGGAGAGAGTGTGGAATCCAATGAACCCTTGTACCTAAGTTACGGTCAGAGCGAAAAAAGATACGTTCTGCACTGCACGCTAGTCCTTCACTTTCATGTTCCTCATCCACGAATCTTTCTTCCTCGCTCAAATTAATGGGGTAATAGTCGCTTTCTCGGTCCGAATCTCTCTCGCTGCTGGTGTAAACAATAGGAAAATATGAGCAGTCCTTCCTCCGGTGTCGTCACGCTACTTCCGGTAGGGGCAAGGCTATTTTTAACAGAGACCAAAAGTTGCAAACTTTATCGTCGTTGTTCTATACTAAATCCTTTCAGCAAAAATATGGCAATATCGCGAAATGATCAAGTATGACACATAGAATGGATCTGCTATCCCAGTTTAAATTGAAAAAAATCATTTCAGTAGGCCTTTAAGTTCCCAAGAGGTGATTCATGATGTTAAAACAGCCAGTTCATATAACCTATACATACAGAGATCACGGCATTGGTTAAATGCTGGGGAAGTATTTAGGTAACTATTAATTTTATTTCATTTGATCTTTGTCTGGGTTAACCCAGGTTTGCACTTTAATTTGTCAGTGTACACTTGGGTCACTGAGGCAACCATCATGTTTTTCAACAAGATTGTCTAAAAAATTCAGAAGGTTGTTTTAAATACCATTTTTCATACTTTCAAAACATTTTCTTTTCAAACATTTCAGATTCAGAACCAGTTGAAAAATTGGGACCCATTGCAATGAATTGCCAATTTAAGTTAATGGCCTAATATTTGTTCATCTGAATACAAATGTTTTTCCTCATATATAGTGGCACATGTGACTTTTATGTAAATACATTAATACACAAAGAACAGAGGTTATAGTATTAGTTTGGAGAAGAGATACATTTACTATGGTGAGAATAATCATCAGAAAATCCATAATTTTCAAAATGTACCTGGCAGTCTTTGATCAGCTCCTCTCCCGACTCTCCAAGGAACTCCATTAGGCAACGTATGATGAGATCTCTTCTGCCTTCAACATGTTGCTATAAAACAGAAGCAAATGTATTGCAAATAACATGTATATGCAAACAGATACAAAAAGTTCACTATGCCAGGTAAAAGGCAATGTAATTAAATTAATTAATTTATTTAAATTGAGAGAGAGAGAGAGAGAGAGAGAGAGAGAGAGAGAGAGAGAGAGAGCTGATAATAGCTAGCTCAGTGTGTATGAGCCCAACACAAGATGACTGACACAAACTACATTAATGTCCCTGTAACTTTACCTGGCCAAATGAATCCAGCATCGGTCTGATTTTCGTGCCTGCAACCCCGCCCTTTGTCCTAAATATCTCCAGGAGTTTGAGAGTGTGTGTGTCCAGTTTTGACAAAAAGGTTCGCTCCAGATGAACTGTTGTTGTCCTTCTGAACTCATCTTTGATCTGAAACAGAAGATAAAAACACAACTTGATCAAGACACACACCTTGCTATAGAACAATTAATACTGTAGTCTCCCCAGTAGAATATAATACTATTGAGCATCAACACAAACGTCTGCCTTCAAAATTAGCATACATACCTATAGTGTTTTAACAATCCTATCCGCCTGTCTGATTCAAAACTACACATCTTACACCTCCATCTCATGTTGAGGCACCTGTAAAAAAAAATAAACATCTCATAACTCAACCATATCGGTGTCATTAAAAAATTAAATTTAAACCTTCAACAGCACTAATTTGATCTTACCTTGCGTGAGCTGTTGAGACCAAATTCCCGAGTCAACGTCCTTCAATATTATGTGAAATATATTGAGAAATTATATTATGACATATCATTAAAATACCATGTGTTGCAATATGAGAAATTAAAGCAATTGTTTATTTGAAGAACACTGATGACACAGAAAGTTCCCTTAACATATTTTTGACATTAAAATGACCACGGATGGTGTAAAGTAAATTAACCTTGCTCCAAAGTTACGAATCCCACCAGAGGAGGTTTAACTTACAATTGATATATTTTCAGGTCCTGAAGAGGGTGTGCTTGTTGCTGCAATTTTTCAATTCGGAAACCGAATTGCAAATTTCAATTTTTTCTCATTGGAATACTTGTTTAAAAAAATACTTGTTTTTTAAAAAAAATAAATACAGCTCCCCCACAGTAACCACAAAACTGAAACCAATAGCATACTTTCTGAATATAAAACAGCATGTCAACAACTGTTTATGAGCAGATATTACTTATATTTGCCACAGATCATATTATAAACATGAGTCTACTAGGGCTGGACCCGAATATCCGATCTTTGTGGTGGTATAAGCGGTTCGGGAGGCGGAAAGAAGACCCGACAGAAAGGCATGGTATGGACACTGCTGCTGGACTACCGCCAAAAAAATAAAATAAATAAAACAGCAGGAGATATCCATGCTAATGCTGTCGGACTCCGGAGCAAAGAAATTGCTATATATATATATATATATATATATATCATAAATGAAGCCTTACAGGTTTAGTAAAATTAAAAATCTCCTGTTCTGCAACCGTAAACACATCCAAAAAAGTAGCCGCGTGCCACAATTCCAAGTTTGCAGTTGTTAGCTAGCTAGCTAGCTGGCAGGCTAAACGGGTTAGCTACTGCTAACGTTAAGTATTCCATATTCCAACACTGACTTGAACTGATAAGCAAAGGCGACGTACAAAGTTAATTAAGCATATAACCTACCCATGTGGCTCCAAAATCCACAAACTTTCTTGTTAAATGACTGTCCAGCCATCTTCTGTCCTCCAGTGAAAACTTGGTGCCGAAAAGCGCAAACGATCCTCCGACGCATGCGCTGAGTGGCCACAAGGTGGCAAGGTTCACTGCTATTACCCAAGTATATTTTACTTTCTGGTAATAAGTTGTAAAATCAATATATTAGTTAAGTAAATATTACTTGGACTGAATGATCAAATTTACATATAAAAGTGAGGATACAAAGTTACAGACAACCATCAAGTAAGACATTAAATAAAAAGGTGAGATTTTAAAGTAAAAGAAATGGAATAATAAATCCTTGTAATATTTACATTAATATAACAATTACATAACAATAACAATTATAAGGCCAAAAAAATCATTTTTTACAGTGTAGTTGACCAAAACCATGAGGACACAAATTAAATACATATTGACCTTGTAGTTGACCTGACCCCAAATAAAACCATGAGGACACAAATACATGTTGACCTTGTAGTTGACCTGACCCCTAATAAAACCATGAGGACACAAAATACATACTGACCTTGTAGTTGACCAAAACCATGAGGACACAAATTAAATACATATTGACCTTGTAGTTGACCTGACCCCAAATAAAACCATGAGGACACAAAATACATACTGACCTTGTAGTTGACCAAAACCATGAGGACAAATTAAATACATATTGACCTTGTAGTTGACCTGACCCCAAATAAAACCTTGAGGACACAAATTAAATACATATTGACCTTGTAGTTGACCTGACCCCAAATAAAATCATGAGGACACAAATTAAATACATGTTGACCTTGTAGTTGACCTGATCCCAAATAAAACCATGAGGACACAAATTAAATACATGTTGACCTGACCCCAAATAAAACCATGAGGACACAAATTAAATATATATTGATCTTGTAGTTGACCTGACCCCAAATAAAACCATGAGGACAAATTAAGTACATGTTGACCTTGTAGTTGACCTGACCCCAAATTAAATACATGTTGACCTTGTAGTTGACCTGACCCCAAATAAAACCATGAGGACACAAATTAAATACATGTTGACCTTGTAGTTGACCTGACCCCAAATAAAACCATGAGGACACAAATTAAATACATATTGACCTTGTAGTTGACTTGACCCCAAATAAAACCATGAGGACACAAAATACGTATTGACCTTGTAATTGACCTGGCCCTAAATAAAACCATGAGGACACAAATTAAATACATATTGACCTTGTAGTTGACCTGACCCCAAATAAATCCATGAGGACACAAATTAAATACATGTTGACCTGACCCCAAATAAAACCATGAGGACACAAATTAAATACATATTGACCTTGTAGTTTACCTGACCCCAAATAAAACCATGAGGACAAATTAAATACATGTTGACCTTGAAGTTGGCCTGACCTCAATAAAACCATGAGGACACAAATTGAATACATATTGACCTTGTAGTTGACCTGACCCCAAATTAAATACATGTTGACCTTGTAGTTGACCTGACCCCAAATAAAACCATGAGGACACAAATTAAATACATGTTGACCTTGTAGTTGACCTGACCCCAAATAAAACCATGAGGACACAAATTAAATACATATTGACCTTGTAGTTGACCTGACCCCAAATAAAACCATGAGGACACAAAATACGTATTAACCTTGTAGTTGACCTGACCCTAAATAAAACCATGAGGACACAAATTAAATACATGTTGACCTTGTAGTTGACCTGACCCCAAATAAAACCATGAGGACACACATTAAATACATGTTGACTTTGTAGTTGACCTGACCCGAAAGAAAACCAAGAGGACACAAATTAAATACATGTTGACCTGACCCCAAAGAAAACCATGAGGACACAAATTAAATACATGTTGACCTTGTAGTTGACCTGACCCCAAAGAAAACCATGAGGACACAAATGAAATACATGTTGACCTTGTAGTTGACCTGACCCCAAAGAAAACCATGAGGACACAAATTAAATGCATGTTGACCTTGTCGTTGACTTGACCCCAAAGAAAACCATGAGGACACAAATTATATACATGTTGACCTGACCCCAAATAAAACCATGAGGACACAAATTAAATACATGTTGACCTTATAGTTGACCTGACCCCAAAGAAAACCATGAGGACACAAATTAAATACATGTTGACCTTGTAGTTGACCTGACCCCAAAGAAAACCATGAGGACACAAATTAAATACATGTTGACCTTGTAGTTGACCTGACCCCAAAGAAAACCATGAGGACACAAATTAAATACATGTTGACCTGACCCCAAATAAAACCATGAGGACACAAATTAAATACATGTTGACCTTGTAGTTGACCTGACCCCAAATAAAACCATGAGGACACAAATTAAATACATGTTGACCTTGTAGTTGACCTGACCCCAAATAAAACCATGACACAAATTAAATACATGTTGACCTTGTAGTTTACCTGACCAGACCCCAAATAAAACCCATCCATCCATTTTCTACCGCTTGTCCCTTTTGGGGTCGCAGGGGGTGCTGGAGCCTCTCAGCTGCATTTGGGCGGAAGGCGGTGTACACCCTGGACAAGTCACCACCTCATCACAGGGCATTCACACTCGCATTCAAATTTAAATAGGGTTGTATTAAAAATGCTTTGAGTATAGTTTCTTGTAATAAATAATATTGAGTTAAGTAAAACTGCAGTTGCATTAAATATTTTTTGTCAAAATTAAAATACCTCAATTAAGTGCTTTGACACACATCGTTTCCCAGACGATGTTGAGGGCCATTCGACATGTTGTAAATAGCCTGTGCTAAAGTGGGTTTATCCAAAATAATGTATTCATGATTATTGAATGTTATTTTGTAAAAATCCTTATGATTTTTTTTTTTCACTATGGCAAAACTCAACAGTCAGAAGCAGGACAGACTAACTTCCAATTAGGGCTGCAACAACTAATCGATTAAAATAGATTATAAAAATAGTTGGCGATTAATTTAGTCATCGATTCGTTGGATCTATGCTATGCGCAGAGGCAATTGTTATTTTAATTTTTTTTATAAAACTTTATTTATAAACTCCAACATCTACAAACAGCTGAGAAACAATAATCAAAATAAGTATGTGCCAGTATGCGGTTTTTTTTCCAATAAAATACTGGAAAGGATAGAAATGTAGTTTGTCTCTTTTATCCGATTATTAATCGCTTAATTGAAGTAATAAGACAGATTAATCGATGATCAAATTAATAGTTAGTTGCAGTCCTACTTCCAATGGAGACAAAGTTGCTGAATGCAGTAGAAGACGACGTTCAGATAAAGAAGAGACATCAGAGAAGCGATCGTCTGACAATTTAGACCAGGGGTCGGGAACCTTTTTGGCTGTGAGAGCCATGAAAGCCAAATATTTTAAAATGTATTTCCGTGAGAGCCATATAATATTTTTTTAACACTGAATACAACTAAATGCATGCATTTTTAAGTAATACCAACATTTTTAGAGTACTATAAGTCTCTTATTCTTTTTAATAACATTGCTATTCTGAAGCTAACCAATAATAAATAAAAACCTTCTTACCAATAATGCGACTTCTTGAACAGGTGCGGTACAAAATGGATGAATGGATTAAAATCCATGAGAATGTTTTATATTTTGAACATTATTTTTAACACTGATTACCAGCGGAATTATTCATTACTTATCATGTTAAGCAATGTCAGCTAAGATTTATCTGAGAGCCAGGTGCAGTCATCAAAAGAGCCACAGGTTCCCTACCACTGATTTAGACAAACTAACATCAAGCGACGAGGTGGAGACAGGCCTAGTTACACTGTTCCTTACACCCACCCACCCACTTCCCCGTCCTGCTCCGGGAAACGCTCCCTCCCCCTATAGAGACAACACCTTAGCTAATAAACTTTCTGGGGGAACCACTGCATATTGATTTTGTCTGCTCCCCAAGGGGATGGGACAAATGCAGAGGACAAATTTCACCACATCTAGTGTGTGTGTGACAATCATTGGTACTTTAATCTTTAATCTTTAAATGACCAGACTCCAAACACATATTGACTTTGACCAAAGCCACACAACATTGACCTTGTAGATCAGGGGTGTCCAAACTTTTTCCACTTAGGGCCGCACACTGAAAAATTAAAGCATGTGGGGACCATTTTGATATCTTTCATTTTTAAACCATGACAAAATATATGGATTTTTTTTGTTTAACCTTTAGGGGTCCTGGGGATCATAAAGTGTCTCAGTCATTAAAATGTTAAAAATAAGTCAAATTATTATTATTATTTTTTTTAATTTAACACTTACAGTAAATCTCTATATCAACTTCAAGTTGATATAAAGTAATAAAAAAAAAAAAGGTTTTATGGCTTTTATGTAAAAAACAACTTTGTTTTTTATAATACAACTGAAATATGCAGTATTTAGTAATTAGAGCCCTAAAAGATCAATAATGCATTGATTTTAATTATTTAATATTTTTGAGTATTCACAGTGAAAAGATAAAATACCACTAAATATATTTGGGATCCAAAAGGTGCCCCACTCAAAGTGATAGGTTTTTCTGTTACTTTCAACACTTAAGTTACGAGATCAACTTCAGATATATCTGTCGATTTTATGTTTTGAACTATTATTTTGTTTTATGCTCTTTTGTCGAAAAAAACGATGTTTTTATATGGCAACTACACAATATATGCAATATTTACCACATAAAACATTTTAAAGTGAAATATTTGACGTAATTGGAGCCTTGAAAATAATTTATTATAACATGGATTTTTTTGTCTTTATTTTTTTTTTTGGGAGCAAAGGCAAAAAAATTAAAAATAAAGAAAGACAAAAGAAAAAAAAACAGCCTGCATGGCAGCTTTGTGTCAACATTGCAACTTTTATCATTAGATTTCACCTCATTCATTTTTATTTTTGCAATAGCATTTCCAGAATGTGTGGCGGGCCGGTAAACAATTGCTGCGGGCCGCAAATTGCCCTCGGGCCGCACTTTGGACACCCCTGTTGTAGATGAATGGGTTATACTTTTATAGTGCTTTAATAATAATAATAATACATTTGATTCAGTATAGCGCTTTTCAAAGCCCTCAAAGATGCTTTACAGGAGAAAAAATTAAAATATGAAAGTTTAAAGTAATATAAAATACAGGAAATATAAAAGCAGTACATTGTAAAATACAGGACAATTACAGGACAGGACACAGAACACTAATCACTGGTTAAAAGCAGATCTGAAAAGGTGTGTTTTGAGAAGGCTTTTGAAGGTGGGAAGGTCCGGGCAGTCACAGATGGGTTTGGGAAGAGTGTTCCAGAGGGTGGGAGCAGCGATGGAGAAGGCTCTGTCACCCCAGGTCCGGAGCTTGGTTCTGAGAGGAGGTTGGCATCATAGGAACGTGAAGGGGTATGGCGGTGAAGCAGGTTTGGGAGGTAGCAGGGGATCTGGTTGTGGAGGGCTTTATGGGTGAGGAGGAGGATTTTAAAGTGGATCCGGTGAGGAACGGGGAGCCAGTGCTTTTCTACCGTCAAGGAACTCAAAGCGCTTTGACACCATTTCCACATTCACACTGATGGCGAGAGCTGCCATGCAAGGCCCTAACCGCAACCCATCAGGAGCAAGAGCAAGGGTGAAGTGTCTTGCTCAAGGACACAACACGTTTGGTAGAAGGTGGGGATCGAACCAGGAATCCTCAGGTTGCTGGCACGGCCACTCACCCAACGGCGCCACGCCGTCCCCAAAATGACAAAAACCAAACACTGACTTTGTAGAGGACAAAGACAAAAATATTGAAATCTATAAAGCAGCAACACACACCCCCACAATATAACATTAGCAACTGTCACACCCCGCCTCAAGTGAAGGTAATGTAACCATTGTAAACCGGACTTCCAAACAAAGGATGGCAAAGCACGCAGTTGTAAACACTTTGCATTTATTTAAACCCCAAAGTGTCAAAAGGTGAACAACAACAACAACAAGAAACCAAGCACCAACATCTCCGCAGATGTTTGGTGATGCATGGAGACCTGAGCTCCTGGTCAGGACAGAGATCTTTTTGTAAATACACCTTAAATAAACCATCACAAGTCTAGAAGTATTCACATAGTACTTCTAACACCCAGCTTTTGACAACCATAGTTGGGCCCAACTCGGGCCTAATCAGTGAGGGCAGGTGTGTTCACCTGCATCAAACACTCAGCCCCACCTTGACTCTCTTAGCCAGCAGTAGAGAGCCATGGTGAGTGACAGCTTGTCATTTGTTTGTTAACTGCATGTTTGTCACTGACTCAAGTGATTGAATGTGTGTTGTTTGTTCATGTTGTGTTCCCGACACATGTGCAGTGCGGGGTCAAACTGTCACAGCAAAGCAACACAAACACAATAGAAAGCAGCAAAAGCACACTTTAAAGCAGCAAAATACACAATTCAAAGCAGCCAAGCACACAATAGAAAGCAGCAGAATGCAAGTGAAAAAGACAAAAGTATTACTCACTGTGAACAAAAAACGGTCCAGTCCGCCTCAGTGTCAAAAGAATAGTGATGAAGCACTGAAGGAGGGACTCAGGTGGAACTAAATAGAACTAATTAAACCAGGAACAGCTGTGCTGACGGGACATGGAGCAGAAAGTAAAGGTGCCGGAAATGACAGAGACCAAACAGGAAACAGTGACAAAACAAGAGCACCAGGACAGGAAGTGATTTCAAACACGGGAAAACCCAAACATAACCAAACTGTCCGTAGCACTTCTGACACATGTCTACATATACATGTATATACATAGTATATATATATATATATATATATATATATATATATATATATATATATATATATATATATATATATATATATATATATATATATATATATATATATATATATATATATATATATATATATATATATAGACGTACTCATATACATATATATATTTTGGCGGGCACTAGGACCATGCTCACACTCAGCAGAATGGGTGTGGTTTTATGTACCTTCTTGGGCACACTATAAAAGTGCATATTGTGTTTTATTGTGTATTCTTATGTTGGCAGTCTTACAATAAAGACCTCAAAGAAACAACGCTGTGTTTCTTGCATTTGCCACAATATATACATACTGTATATATATATAGATGTACTCATATATATATATATATAGAGACATGACAGGTGGGGCGCGAGGAACGGGAGGAAATTTCACTTTAATTATTTATTTTTTTTAATTATATTCTTAGATTATTGTTTTTTACTATGCTTTCATTTTCTATACACACTGTAAATCATTTTGTGATTATGTCTGTGAAATCTGCTATATAAATAAATGTAAATTACTTATTTATCCTGAAAATAGTTGCCGATTAATTTAGTCATCGATTCGTTGGATCTATGCTATAGGCATGCGCAGAGTTTTTTTTTTTTTTAAATTTTAAATTAAAAACTTTTTTTTATTTTTTTAAATAAACCTTTATTTATAAACTGCAACATTTACAAACAGCTCAGAAACAATAATCAAAATAAGTATGGTGCCAGTATGCTGTTTTTTTTCAATAAAATACTAGATAGGATAGAAATGTAGTTTGTCTCTTTTATCCGATTATTAATCAATTAATCGAAGTAATAATCAATCAATCAATCAATCGACAGATTAATCTATTATCAAATTAATCGTTAGCTGCAGCCCTAATATATACATGTACTCATATACATATATACTGTTTATATATATATAGATGTGTAGCTTACATGGCAGCTTTGTTAAATCATGAAAACTTTATTGTCACCCTCTGAGTAGGCGTTACAACATTGTGTTCCCGCAGAAAAGGAAAACAAACAAACATGCGGTCCTGCGAAAGGAGACTGAATTTTCAACTGTGTTTACCTCCCAGTCTTTTAAGGCAAAATTGTTGATTTTTTTATCATTATTTTTTTGGTTACCAAATAGTAAAGTGTCTGTTTAACCTGGACTATTAGGGATGAATACACTGTACACATAAAAAAAGAACTGACAACATATAAGATACAAATACTAGAATTTGGAACTAAAAAACAGTTACATTATTTGTCTATGCAGCTAGTTAATTTTACTTCATAAGACATTCTAATTTCCGGGTTGCGGAGGAGATCCTGCCCCAAGTGGACGAAGTAGCTGGGGAGAGGAAAGTCTAGGCTTCTCTGCTTAGGCTGCTGCCCCACACGACCCGACTTCGAATAAACGGAAGACGGATGGAAGACATTCAAAATGACCCCTGTGGAGTCCATCAACATCCAGGGCCGGGAGGTGGCAGTAGTGGGGCAGTACAAGTACCTGGGAGTCCACTTGAACAGCAGACTGGACTGGAAGGAAACCAGCAAAGCTGTATACAAGAAGGGCATGAACAGACTCTTTTTCCTGAGGAAGCTTAGGTCCTTTAATGTGTGCAGCAAGCTTTTTTCAGTCTGTTGTGGCCAGTGCCCTGTACTTTGCAGTGGTTTGTTGGGGGAGCAGCACCAGCAAAAAGGGACTTAAAAGCCTACTGAAATTGTTTTTTTTTTTATTTAAACGGGGATAGCAGATCCATTCTATGTGTCATACTTGATCATTTTGCGTTATTGCCATATTTTTGCTGAAAGGATTTAGTATAGAACAACGACGATAAAGTTCGCAACTTTTGGTCTCTGATAAAAAAAGCCTTGCCCCTACCGGAAGTAGCGTGACGACACCGGGGGAAGGACTGCTCATATTTTCCTATTGTTTACACCAGCAGCGAGAGAGATTCGGACCGAGAAAGCGACGATTACCCCGTTAAGTTGAGCGAGGATAAAAGAATTGTGGATGAGGAACGTGAAAGTGAAGGACTAGCGTGCAGTGCAGAACGTATCTTTTTTCGCTCTGACCGTAACTTAGGTACAAGCTGGCTCATTGGATTCCACACTCTCTCCTTTTTCTATTGTGGATCACGGATTTGTATTTTAAACCACCTCGGATACTATATCCTCTCGAAAATGAGAGTCGAGAATGCGAAATGGACATTCACAGTGACTTTTATCTCCACGACAATACATCGGTGACGCACTTTAGCTACTGAGCTAACGTGATAGCATCGGGCTTTACTGCATATATAAACAAAACAAATAAGTCCCTGACTGGAAGGATAGCCAGAAGATCAACAATACTACCAAACTCTGGACATGTAACTACACGGTTAATGCTTTCCAGCTTGGCGAAGATTAACAATGCTGTTGCTAACGACGCCATTGAAGCTAACTTAGCAACGGGACCTCACAGAGCTATGATAAAAACATTAGCGCTCCACCTACGCCAGCCAGCCCTCATCTGCTCATCAACAACCGTGCTCACCTGCGTTCCAGCGATCGACGGAAGGACGAAGGACTTCACCTAATCATCCATGCGGTCAGCGGCTAGCGTCAGCTAGCGCGTCTGCTATCCAAGTAAGTCCTCCTGGTTGTGTTGCTGCAGCCAGCCGCTAATACACCGATCCCACCTACAACTTTCTTCTTTGCAGTCTCCATTGTTCATTAAACAAATTGCAAAAGATTCACCAACACAGATGTCCAGAATACTGTGGAATTTTGAAATGAAAACAGAGCTTTTTGTATTGGATTCAATGGGCTCTGAATACTTCCGCTTCCACTGTTGACGTCACGCGCAAACGTCATCATATCGAAACGTTTTCAGCCGGAAGTTTGCCGGGAAATTTAAAATTGCACTTTATAAGTTAACCCGGCCGTATTGGCATGTGTTGCAATGTTAAGATTTCATCATTGATATATAAACTATCAGGCTGTGTGGTCGGTAGTAGTGGGTTTCAGTAGGCCTTTAAACCGGATTGACAAACTGATCCGGAAAGCCGGGCCAAACTATCTGCACGCAGTTGGAGGCGTTTGTGTCAGTGAGGGACAGGAGGACACTGGACAAACTGCTCGCCATCATGGACAATCCTGCCCACCCACTCCACCAGACCATTGAGGGACAGCGGAGCTCATACTCCAACAGGCTACTTCAGCTTCGTTCCCACAGTGTTCGATTCAAGAACTCCTACTATGGTACATTTTTTGTCCACTTTATAACTTTTGCACCCTTGTGTGCATTATCCTTTCCATCCTTACCCTTTACATCCTTTGTAACTGAGCTACTGTGTGGAACAATTTCCCTTGTGGATCAATAAAGTTTGTCTAAGTAAGTCTAAGTCTAAACTCATACTCCAACAGGCTCCTTCAGCTTCGTTCCCACAGTGTTCCGTTCAAGAACTCCTACTATGGTACATTTTTTGTCTACTTTATACCTTTTGTTTTCGCCCTCTTTTTGTGCCCTTGTGTGCATTATCCTTTCCATCCTTACCCTTTCCATCCTTTTAAACTGAGCTACTGTGTGGAACAATTTCCCTTGTGGATCAATAAAGTTTGTCTAATTCTAAGTAAGTCTAAGTCTAAACTCATACTCCAACAGGCTCCTTCAGCTTAGTTCCCACAGTGTTCCATTCAAGAACTCCTACCATGGTACTTTTTTTGTCTACTTTATACCTTTTGTTTTCGCCCTCTTTTTGTACCCTTGTGTGCATTATCCTTTCCATCCTTACCCTGTCCATCCTTTGTAACCGAGCTACTGTGTGGAACAATTTCCCTTGTGGATCAATGAAGTTTGTCTAAGTCTAAGTAATTCTAAGTCTAAACTAAGCATCCTCGGGATGTTGCAGAATCTTTAAACAAGATTTACTATGCGAGTAAAAACCAAACTATCTTATTTGAATAGTTATATTCTCAATTTTAACATTTTTAAACTGGAATAGTAAAACTCAATTATTCGCGCTAAAATTGAAATTAGTCAATGACTAAAACAAGTAAAATAGCTCTTAAAACTCGTGTAATTTCTAGAAATATTGGCAAGTGGCAAATCATTTTCAATGTACTGGTATTTTTTGCTACTAGTTATAATCTGGTTGGCCAGGAAGACCTTCAAGATTCTAGACTACTGATACGGCTATATGTATTTTTTTTTGTTTAGATCCAGCTGACCGTCGTAATTATGACACTCTTATTCAGTGCAAGTGCTGCTGTTTTGCATAAAAAAAGACAAGGGAAGATGATTATCAGCTTGGAATAATCACAAAAATGGAGGAAGCAACGCCACACAAAAGTTTGTGACACACAATAGTTCTTCCTCCAAAGTCACACAGACAAATAAAAGTTAGTGTCAGTTTGAAGTGAACATGCTTTACTCACAAGCGTATCAACTGTCATCCTGGCGATCCAATATATATAACAAATGGTAATTCTGTTAACAGTAGAAATCCTTAATTTCTGATCCATACCGATACTGAATCGGATCAACCCCATCCTTAGTTAAAACCGAGGTGATGATGGCATACCGGTACAGCCCTCCAACTACCGTATTTTTCGGACTATAAGTCGCAGTTTTTTTCATAGTTTGGCCGGGGGTGTGACTTATACTCAGGAGCGACTTATGTGTGAAATTATTAAATTAAATTATTACCGTAAAATATCAAATAATATTATTTAGCTCATTCACGTAAGAGACAAGACGTATAAGATTTCATGGGATTTAGCGATTAGGAGTGACAGATTGTTTGGTAAACGTATAGCATGTTCTATATGTTATAGTTATTTGAATGACTCTTACCATAATATGTTACATTAACATACCAGGCACGTTCTCAGTTGGTTATTTATGTGTCATATTTAACGTACACTTATTCAGCCTGTTGTTCACTATTCTTTATTTATTTTATATTGCCTTTCAAATGTCTATTCTTGGTATTGGGTTTTATCAAATAAATCTCCCCCAAAAATGGCACTTATACTCCAGTGCGACTTGTATATCTGTATTATGCATTTTCGGCCGGTGCGACTTATACTCCGGTGCAACTTATACTCCGAAAAATACGTTAGCTGTTCGGAACATCGAGCTCTGCCTTCAAACTAAAATTTCGCTCTGTATTAATTATAAAATACCTGTGTGACAGAAAGAAAACGAGCACCACCTGGTGGCACACTGCCCTCAATGCAAGGCTGACTGATCAGCGAGTAAACTTGAGCTGAGTTCAAATAAAGCACCCAAAGTGCAACTGAAGAGTGTTTTTGTGTCAGTCCAGCAGGAGGACATTGGACATGATTTGTCTCAGAGACATTAAGTGTGCATGGGTGTGTTTAATATGTGTCACTTACTAACTCCAGCAACCTCTCAGGGCATATTCTCTCTCCCGGGCCAAGCATGTGACCGCGCTGCTGACATTTTCCACTGTGGTGTCATGATGGTGGGGGGGGGGGGGGGGGGGGGGGGGGGGGGGGGGGGGGGGGGGGGGGGGGCATTGACGTGAGGCGTAAATAGGGCCCCAGAAAGAAAGCACAAGACAATATTCATACAGGAAACATCCCTTTACGTTGCATATTCATGTTCCTGTCCTTTTTAAAACCAAATACTTTGTTGCCAACCTACCAGAGAGAAAACGGTTTCCAAAGAGGTACTGAAACGTTTGCACAGAACTGAATGGTTACCAATACAAATACAACATGGCCTACTGTAGTCCATCACACTTACTTTTATTAAGCAATAAACCAAGGGCCTGATTTACTAAGGTCCAAATATAGTACCAGGCGTTGGACAGAGTGTGCAATCTATAAAATAGTGTGTACTATTAGTGGGCGTGTTGCGTGTGATCCACTAACACAGTGTGTGCAATTGTAAAGTGGTGCAGACCACCTTATTTAAATGAGGATTTAGCTTGTGATTTTATGAATTTATTTAAAATGTTTTAAGGGTTTCGTGTAAACTTAACCTAAAAAAAAGCACAGGATTGTAGCATAAATTGAAAAATGAATACTGTATATTTTCAAACTAAAGAGCGCACCGGCATATAAACTGCACCCACTAAACTTAGAGTTAAAAAAATGTTTCAATATAGGAACAAGCGGTAGAAAATGGATGGATGGATTAGCTTTAGCTGGATTAGCTATAAAATGCAGATATATGTGTTGTTAACTGAGTTATTTACACAAAAAGATTCTGTAAATGTTTATTTACATACCTTAATTGTTTCCAAACGGTGCCTGTAACACGGCAGAAAAACGGCTGATCAAACAAAACAGAAGTCATCGTCGTGGACCCACTCGCTGCAGAAGCTAGCTCTCCAATCAACTAAACAGACTCAGTAACTCCTCGGTGATGTTTTGGTGAATTTACTGAGGAATTTTTGAAACTGAAACTGAGTTAAAGTTTTCTATCATAGTTTACTGAAATAGGTTCTCAATTAAATATGTGATTATGGCCCAAAATCTCCCTTAAGAGACCAATGATAGCTGAGTGGTTAGAGCAGCTAGTTCCCAAGCAAAGGGTACTGGGTTCAAGTCCCATTCAGGTGGGTTGGTACTAGCAAAGATCCAGCCGGAGGAGTTAGTCTTTTATATTGTCGTTGACTGAGACAGGTTCTCAATTAAATATATGTCATAAGACCAAGAATAGCTGAGTGGTTAAAGCAGCTATCTCCAAATCAAGAGAATTGGGTTCAAATCCTAGTCAGGTTAATTGGTAACTAGGAAAGATCCAGCGGAGGAGTTAGTCTTTTATATTGTAGTTTACTGAGACAGGTTCTCAATTAAATACAGTATATGTCATTGGGCCCGAAATCTACCTTAAAGAAGAACAAGAATAGCTGAGTGATTAAAGCAGCTATCTCCAAATCAAAGGGAATTGGGTTCAAATCCTAGTCAGGTTGATTGGTAACTAGAAAAGTTCCAGCCGGAGGAGTTAGTCTTTTATATTGTAGTTTACTGAGACAGGTTCTCAATTAAATATGTAATTGAGGCCTGAGATCTCGATTCTAGAAGTCCAAGATAGCTGAGTTAAAGCAGCTATTTCCCAATCAAAGGGTTCTGGGTTCAAATCCTAGTCAGGTTGATTGGTAACTAGGAAAGTTCCAGCGGGAGGAGTTAAAGTTTTTTATCATAATTTACTGAGACAGGTTCTCAATTAATTATGTCATTGGGGCCCAAAATCTTGTCTCAAGAAGACCAAGGATAGCTGAATGGTTAAACACCCTTGCTCCTGATGGGTCATGGTCAGTGCCTTGCATGTGAATGTGTGTGTGAATGGGTGAATGTGGAAGTAGTGTCAAAGCGCTTTGAGTACCTTGAGGGTAGAAAAGTGCTATACAAGTATAACCCATTCATTCATAACCCAATTATGTTCCAACAAAATTCAGCCCCGCACATTTAGAGCATTGGATAACTGTTAAGAGTGATCTATAGCGCAAATGTTTGTTAGTAAATAAGAGATGATGAGAGATTGGCAAACACTGCAACATCTCATGTAAATGTTGCCTCTTTACCAGGTCAGCATTGCAAATTTAAATCAGTTTTCAATTTCTTGCACTGGATGAATACAGATCAAAAAGATATATAAATACATGTAAACTAGGAGGTGAGCATGCCAGTGTGTTCCTTTATGTTTTAGTGTTGTCTCGATACCAATATTCTGGTACCGGTACCGGTACCAAAATTATTGCTGGTTTGTCCTACTCCTTCCCAACTACTGATCAAAATTATTTTTATTCCATTAAAATATACTCAAAAGCAAGATATGAGTGACATTTTTTTTTACAAGAATTGCCGTGTACGGTCGCATTTTACTGCGTGGATCAGGATGCAGACGGGACTCGGGATGCAATGTGCAGGTAAGGAAATGATGTATTGTCCATAAATCATGCGGGATACAAACAAAAGAGCACCAGCGTGTCGATAGCACGGGAAGCTAACGGAATAGCGAACAAGAAAAAATTAGCATGTAAACAGGCAAACAAAAAGGTAGCTTAGCTCAGGAATCCAAGTCGTCGTAACAAATAAGAAATCCAGACTGAGTGTGGCGAAAAGCAGGGAATAAGTAGCGCTCTGATTAGTGCCCAGGAGCAGGTGAGCATCCCGGACACTAATCAGAGGCAGGTGAAAACAATCTGCAGTCATGTGAGCTGTGTGGTCCTCTGTGTTTTTACATTTTGATTTATATTTATTGTTTAAATTGGGTTTACCCTTTAAAATAGTTTTAATCATATTTATTTTTATATTGTTTTTGTATTGGATTTCTATATATATATATATATATATATATATATATATATATATATATATATATATATATATATATATATATATATATATATATATATATATATATATATATATTTTTTTTTTTTTTTTTTTTTTATTGTGTTTTTATTCAGTCATTGTTGGAGCTAAGGATAATATTTGAATATTGTTTTAATATTGTCGTGCAGCACTTTGGAAACATGTTTGTTGTTTAAATGTGCTATACACATAAAGTGGATTGGATTGGATTGGATGGCAACTGAAACACAAACCCAGGGGTGCTCAAAACAGGAACTGAGGGAGTCAAAAACTAAACAAACATGATCCGATCATGACAGTAGTAGTTCTATACAGCATGCTCAAATATGTTCACGTACATAAGATGTGTGATTGTAAATAATGTTAATGAGAGTAATCCTTAATAAAATTCCCTTCAAGAAAAAAGTACCTTTTTAATAAAAAAAAAAGCCTTTTTACCCAAAAATGCATTACTCATTGAAAAACAACCCAAAAATGGTTCATAATTTTGAAAACCCAGCAATTGAGTTAAAATAAATAACCCTCATAACCCAAAATGGAGTGCTCTTCATAAAAATAACTAAAAAATGTAACCCAACACTCGCAACTCATGAATTGGGTTATCAAAATAACCCAAGCGTTTTTTAGTGTGGGAGCATTTTGCTCCTCACCGCTCTTACAACGTTGATTCTGTTGCTACTGTCTTTTATATAGGCAAGTGCTACTGGGCAAAAATGTATAGTATAACCTCCATTGCAGTGTTTTTCAACCATTTTTGAGCCAAGGCACATTTTTTTGCGTTGAAAAAATCAAGAAGCACACCACCAACAGAAATCATTAAAAAACTAAACTCAGTTGACAGTAAAAAGTCGTTGTCGCAATTGTTGGATATGACTTTAAACCATAACCAAGCATGCATCAATATAGCTCTTGTCTCAAAGTAGGTGTACTGTCACCACCTGTCACATCACGCCAAGACTTATTTTGAGTTTTTTGGTGTTTTCCTGTGTGTAGTGTTTTAGTTCTTGTCTTGCGCTCCTATTTTGGTGGCTTTTTCTCTTTTTTTGGTATTTTTCTGTAGCAGTTTCATGTCTTCTTTTGAGCGATATTGCCCGCATCTACTTCGTTTTAGCAATCACGAATATTTCAGTTGTTTTTATCCTTCTTTGTGGGGACATTGTTGATTGTCATGTCATGTACGGACGTACTTTGTGGACGCCGTCTTTGCTCCACAGTAAGTCTTTGCTGTCGTCCAGCATTCTGTTTTTGTTTACTTTGTAGCCAGTTCAGTTTTAGTTTTGTTCTGCATAGCCTTCCCTAAGCTCAGTGCCTTTTCCTAGGGGCACTCACCTTTTGTTTATTTTTGGTTTAAGCATTAGACACATTTTTACCTGCACACTGCCTCCCGCTGTTCCCGACATCTACAAAGCAATTAGCTACTGGCTGCCACCTACTGATATGGAAGAGTATTACAAGGTTACTCTGCCGAGCTCTAGACAGCACCGACACTCAACAACAACACATCATTTGCAGACTATAGTTTGCAAAAAATATTTTTAACCCATATTGGTGAAATTAGATTAATCTCCCACAGCACACCAGACTGTATATGCACAGTGGTTGAAAAACACTGCTCCATAGAACCAGCCTCCACTACAGTGAATATTTTTGGTCTGTTTCTTTAGTCAGACTTAAGAATTTCGGGGAAAAAAACACAAAAGTCCACTACAGGCGGACATACGGTGATTTGAAGATGTGTGTCACTAAAAGCAGATTGTGTTGTGTTTGCTTGGAGGTTTGCCCCAGAGAGCTAACGCTTCATTTGAGGCTCCCCCACAATCCATCGCTTCCCGAGCCACCGGCTCCTACCCGCCTGACGGAGGCATTTTTTCGCCACTTAGGAGCGCGCGCGATGAGTCCGATCGTGTCCTCCTTAATATGTCCTCCATTACTATCAGGCATTTAAGCCTGTTTCTTTTCCTTCAGTGAGCACTGAGCACCGGCTTCATTAAAACTAATTGAATCGGAAACACGTCCGCCCGAGGAAACATGAACTCTTTCCATAGAGGAAATTTCCGATTCCGTTTGGTCAATAAGGTCAAAGGAGCGGGCCTGCGTGTTCAATATTGATACATGCTCAAACTGTAGGGCCTGTTTAATGGAGTCCGAGTGGTCCATCCATCAGCGCTGAATCTGCTCCCCTACAACGCAATGACAACTTTTCATGTCCAAAACGTGCAGAAACACAAAGAAAGGCGGCCACTTGTAACAAAAAAATTGACGGCGTCCATCAGGAATCAATACGCAATAGGAGAGCACGCACAGCTGTTTAATCAGAAGTAAATATTTATGAGTGATGCAAGCGGGCGTCAAGTTCAGTCAATCTTCTTGGGAGCGCCCGCGATTAACCTCGTTTTGCTGCTGCTGCTGTCAACGCTGCTAATGGCCATTAGAGGCGAGAAGGAGTGAGGCCTTTGATTTTTGGCTCCTCATCATTCACAGCTTGTCTGTCGCATCCCTTCATCCTTCATACATGGCTGCTGAATTGATCGGCCGTTTAGTCCTATGAAGGGTATAAGGCCTCTTGCGGACCCGAGGCTGACTCCATCCATATGTAAGGTGCTCGCCTGTGCCCCTTTTTTCTATAATGTTGGTCAATTCGACGTGCTAAATTAAACAGCGACGCTAATGTAAGAATAGAAGAGAATAGAAAGTACTTTATTGATCCCTGGGGGAAATATAGCACCACAGTTCGCTCATAATAAACAATAAACACTTAGGTATTTTTTTACATTTGAATAATATAAATACAGTCTATTATACAACATTATTCACAAGTGAATAATATAAATACAGTCTATTATACTGCATTATTCACATGTGAATAATATAAATACAGTCTATTATACAGAATTATTTACATGTGAATAATATAAATACAGTCTATTATACAGCATTATTCACATGTAAATAATATGAATACAGTCTATTATACAGCATTATTCACATGTGAATAATTTAAATACAGTCTATTATACAGCGTTATTCACATGTGAATAATATAAATACAGTCTATTATACAGCGTCATTCATATGTGAATAATATAAATACAGTCTATTACACAGCATTATTCACATGTGAATAATATAATACAGTCTATTATACAGAATTATTCACATGTGAATAATATAAATACAGTCTATTATACAGCATTATTCACATGTGAATAATTTAAATACAGTCTATTATACAGCGTTATTCACATGTGAATAATATAAATACAGTCTATTATACAGCGTTATTCACATGTGAATAATATAAATACAGTCTATTATACAGCGTTATTCATATGTGAATAATATAAATACAGTCTATTATACAGCATTATTCATATGTGAATAATATAAATACAGTCTATTACACAGCATTATTCACATGTGAATAATATAATACAGTCTATTATACAGCATTATTCACATGTGAATAATATAAATACAGTATTATACAGCATTATTCACATGTGAATAATATAAATACAGTATTATACAGCATTATTCACATGTGAATAATATAAATACAGTCTATTATACAGCATTATTCACATGTGAATAATATAAATACAAATATAAATACAGTAAGGGATACAGCCCTTTGAGACACTTGTGATTTAGGGCTGTATAAATAAACATTGATTGATTGATTGATTGATTGATAAGGGATGTTTTTTTGGGCGGGAGCACATTTCCAGAAAACTAAGGACCGGAGACCAGACTTCTCCCTATTTTGTGTATTCCGGACACCCAGCGTCCTCGACAGTTAAGGATCAGAATCAGAATCAGAATCAGAAATATTTTAATCAATCAATCAATCAAAGTTTACTTATATAGCCCTAAATCCAGAGTGTCTCAAAGGGCTGCACAAGCCACAACGACATCCTCGGCTCAGATCCCACATCAGGGCAAGAAAAAACTCAACCCAATGGGATGACAATGAGAATGTCAGGACTTGGTCAAAAATAGGACTCAGATGCAGAAGTGGGGAATAATCCGGCAGGCTTTTATTTTTGAAAAGTTCACTTTTCACCTCTTGAGTCAGGGCAATACAACAACAGCTATAAACTTTAGCCAGGCGAAAAGGTTTCACAAAATGTGAACAAACCGAAAATCACTCCAAAAAAGGAGAAAACAAAAATATCTATCTCTAACTACACTAAATAGGAATGTAACTACGGTATTGAAACGACAAAAGACGCTCTAAAAGGAGGGGAAAACCATGGGCTATAAAGCTTCTACACTGATTCTGTCATGACGGGGGGGGTCGCAGCTTGCTGCGAGATTTGTTCTCCCAGGATGCAATCGGACTATATAGGACAAGGCTTGAAGGTAGGAACATTTTTTAATTGTTCGTTGGCAGAGCATGAATCTATGGCATGAACAGAGCAAATACAGAGCAATGTCGCCAGGACGACTAACTGGCAAAACAGGCTTAAATAATAGTCTCTGATTAAAGCAGGTGCCTGAGTCAAACACATGAGACAGGTGAAACTAATCAGTCGTCATGGAAACTAAAACAAACAAGGGAGCTCAAACAGGAACTAATTGGAGTCTTAAACCGGAAAATAACAAAAAACATGATCCAGACCACAGCTCATGACAGATTCTTATCTAGAGAAATAACTAACAAAAGGTCACTCAAAAAGGAGGAAAAGAAGAGACGGTAAAAGTAAACTGAACTCACCTCTGCGACTTGAAAACTTTACAAACACAAATTCACTCTGCTTAAGAGGGGAAAGGGAAAACTCAAAATACCAACTTGAAAATTCAGGATCTGGATAACAAGACGAGACAAGGCTTGGGTATGAAGCTGGAGATGCACAAGACATTCTGGCACAGAACAAAGGGAGGCGTGGGCTTATAAGACACATGGGGGTAATGGGGAACAGGTGGAAACAATCAGGGATCAGGGATGACATCAGACTGATGACACATAAGGAAGGGCAAGTGACCTGAAATGAGAGGAGTTATTTTTCAAACTAAAACATGACATTCACAAGACACAAAAAAACAGAGACAAGACATCCCTCACAGCGGTGTGACATAGAAACCTTGGAGGGGACCGCAGATGTGGGGACAACCTGGGCGACCGTTGCAATGAACGTCGAGTGGATCTACCATAATATTGTGAGAGTCCAATCCGTAGTGGATCTAGTTAATAGTGTGAGAGTCCAGTCCATAGTGGATCTAACATAATAGTGTGAGAGTCCAGTCCATAGTGGATCTAACATAATATAAATAAATGATAAATGGGTTATACTTATATAGCGCTTTCCTACCTTCAATGCACTCAAAGCGCTTTGACACTATTTCCACATTCACCCACTCACACACACTGATGGCGGGAGCTGCCACGCAAGGCGCTAACCAGCACCCATCAGGAGCAAGGGTGAAGTGGCGAAGTTGGTAGAGTGGCTGGGCCAGCAATCGGAGTGTTGCTGGTTACTGGGGTTCAATTCCCACCTTCTACCTTCCTAGTCACGTCCGTTGTGTCCTTGGGCAAGACACTTCACCCTTTGCCTCTGATGGCTGCTGGTTAGCGCCTTGCATGGCAGCTCCCGCCATCAGTGTGTGAATGTGTGTGTGAATGGGTAAATGTGGAAATACTGTCAAAGCGCTTTGAGTACCTTGAAGGTAGGAAAGCGCTATACAAGTATAACCCATTATAAGTAAGTGTCTTGCCCAAGGACACAACGAACGTGACTAGGATGGTAGAAGGTGGGGATTGAACCCCAGTAACCAGTAACCAGCAACCCTCCGATTGCTGACACGGCCACTCTACCAACTTTGCCACGCCGTCCCTAATAATAGTGAGAGTCCAGTCCATAGTGGATCTAACATAATAGTGAGAGTCCAGTCCATAGTGGATCTAACATAATAGTGAGAGTCCAGTCCATAGTGGATCTAACATAATAGTGAGAGTCCAGTCCATAGTGGATCTAACATAATAGTGACAGTCCAGTCCATAGTGGATCCAATGTAATAGTGACAGTCCAGTCCGTAGTGGATCTAACATAATAGTGAGAGTCCAGTCCATAGTGGATCTAACATAATAGTGACAGTCCAGTCCATAGTGGATCTAACATAATAATATGAGAGTCCAGTCCATAGTGGATCTAACATAATAGTGAGAGTCCAGTCCATAGTGGATCTAACGTAATAGTGAGAGTCCAGTCCATAGTGGATCTAACATAATAGTGTGAGAGTCCAGTCCATAGTGGATCTAACATAATAGTGACAGTCCAGTCCATAGTGGATCTAACATAATAGTGACAGTCCAGTCCATAGTGGATCTAACATAATAGTGACAGTCCAGTCCATAGTGGATCTAACATAATAGTGTGAGAGTCCAGTCCATAGTGGATCTAACATAATAGTGAGAGTCCAGTCCATAGTGGATCTAACATAATAGTGAGAGTCCAGTCCATAGTGGATCTAACATAATAGTGTGAGAGTCCAGTCCATAGTGGATCTAACATAATAGTGACAGTCCAGTCCATATTGGATCTAACATAATAGTGTGAGAGTCCAGTCCATTGTGGATCTAACATAATAGTGACAGTCCAGTCCATAGTGGATCTAACATAATAGTGACAGTCCAGTCCATAGTGGATCTAACATAATAGTGACAGTCCAGTCCATAGTGAATCTAACATAATAGTATGAGAGTCCAGTCCATAGTGAATCTAACATAATAGTGAGAGTCCAGTCCATAGTGAATCTAACATAATAGTATGAGAGTCCAGTCCATAGTGGATCTAACATAATAGTGACAGTCCAGTCCATAGTGAATCTAACATAATAGTATGAGAGTCCAGTCCATAGTGGATCTAACATAATAGTGACAGTCCAGTCCATAGTGGATCTAACATAATAGTATGAGAGTCCAGTCCATAGTGGATCTAACATAATAGTGAGAGTCCAGTCCATAGTGGATCTAACGTAATAGTGAGAGTCCAGTCCATAGTGGATCTAACGTAATAGTGAGAGTCCAGTCCATAGTGGGGCCAGCAGGAGATCATCTTGAGTGGAGAGAAAAGAGAGAGAAAAAAATATTCGGTCTAAGCCTGGGCCAAGGGAAGAAAAAAAAACCTCATAGCCATAGCACACATAAACGTGTGTCACAGGGAAACATCAAAAACACAAAGGACATTAAAGACATTACAAGAGCAGAGCTGATGCAACCAGCCACTTCTACACACAGCCACAAAAGCAAAACAACAACAACAAAGTCAATAAACAAAAACATATACAAAAAACAACAACATAAATGGCATTTAAACAACCGGTCGTTGTTTGGAACTGGTGTTTTTAAAAACAAATATGGTGTTTCATTAAAAAAATCAACCAGTAACGGACAAAGTATTGGACAAATGTTTATGAGGTTGTCATAAAGACTGGAGGAGATGCGGATGAAGAGACAGGGCTGCAGAGCTAGCGCTGAGCTGCCGGGGCGGACAAGCTTCACAGTGTCTTGGCTGAATGAGCAGGTATCGGACACCTCGCTCATCCATGCGGACTGGACACTGGCCGAGAGTTGGTGGGCGGCCGAGGGTGGAATCGGCTCTCTTGGTTGCTTTGTTGGGTCTGCTCCTGTCTCTGGCCATGCTCCCCCCAAGACATGGAACACTGCAGAGGCCACCAGAGTGTACATGTTTTGTTGTTGTTGTTATTTTACTTTTGTGGCTGTGTGTAGAAATGACTGGTTGAATCAGCTCTGCTCTTTTAATGCCTTTAATGTCCTTTGTGTTCTGTGATGTTTCCCTCTTACACACATGTCAATGTGTGCTATGGCTATGAGTTTTTTTTATTTTTTGGCCTCAGTCTGGACCCCCTCTCCAGGGGCCCAAGCTTAGACTGTTTTTTTTTTTTCTCCCCCCCCCCCCCCCCCCCCCCCCCAGCGTTTACCTTTTTCTCACCTTTTTTGTAAGTGACGCCGGAAGTTGGCAGACCCATCAGCGATCCTGTTCTGTCTCCCTGTAATGTTTGTCTGATCTTGAATGGGATTGTGCTGAAAATGTTCATTTCCCCTCTGTGATTATTAAAGTATTTCTGATTCCGATTCTGTTTCTGAAATGCCGAAATGCACCTGAAAGACTCTTAGACAAATCTAATGCTCTGGTCTGATGAGACAAAGATTGAACTCTTTGTTGTGAATGCCAGGCGTCATGTTTGGAGGAAACCAGGCACCGCTCATCACCAGGTCAGTACCATCCTTACAGTGAAGCATGGTGGTGGTAGCATCATGTTATGGGGGTGTTTTTCAGCGGCAGGATAGAAGGAAAGATGAATGCAGCAGAGTACAGAGACATCCTGGATGAAAACCAACACTTCCCATCCAACTTGATGGAGCTTGAGCGGTGCCGCAAGGAGGAATGGGCGAAAGTTCCCAAAGATAGGTGTGCCAAGCTCGTGGCATCATACTCAAAAATACTTCAGGTTGTAATTGCATTGTCAAATGAATGAATGAAGGAATTTATTCCATTTTGGAATAAGGCTGTAACATAACGAAAAGTGGAAAAAGTGAAGCGTTGTGAATACTTTCAGGATTCAGTGTACATGTAAGGCTTTTGCTGTTTGTCACTAACAGTACTCATAGCAACGGGTCAAACGATACAGAAGCATTGATGCACTACTAAACACGAGGAGTGATACCTTGTCCTTCAATGCCTTAATGCAGGGGTGTCCAAACTTTTTCCACTGAGGGCCGCACACGGAAAAATTTAAGCATGCGGGGGCCATTTTGATATTTTTCATTTTCAAACCTTAACAAAATATATGGATTTTTATTTTTTTTAACCTTTAGGGCTCCCGTGGACTATAAAGGGTCTCAGTCATTAAAATGTAAAAAATAAGTCAAATTATTATTATTTTTTATTTAACGCTTACAGTAAATCTCTATATCAACTTCAGGTTGATATAAAGTAAAAAAAAAAAAGAAAGAAAATATTTTATGCCTTTTCTGTCAAAGACAACTTTGTTTTTTATAGTAAAACTGAAATATGCAGTATTTAGTAATTAGAGCCCTAAAAGATCAATAATGCAGGACACCATTGATTTTAATTATTTCATATTTTTGAGTAATCACAGTGAAAAGTTAAATAAAATCCTACTAAATATATATGGGATCCAAAAGGTCCCCCACTCATAAAGTGATACATTTTTATTAGGTTTGTTTTACTTTTAACATTTAAATTACGAGATCAACTTCAGATATATCTGTCGATTTTACGTTTGAACTATTATTTTGTTTGTATTATGCTCTTTTGTCAAATAAAACTTTGATGTTTTTTTATGGCAACCACACAATATATGCAACATTTTTTCCACATAAAACATTTTGAAATGATATTTTTTAAGTAATAATTCATTATAACATAGATTTTTAGTCTTTTTTTTTTTTTTAGCAATGGCAAAAAAAAGAAAAATAAACAAAAACAAAAGAAAAAAAAACAGCCTGCATGGCAGCTTTGTGTCAACGTGTCAACATTGCAACTTTTTCTTGTTAGATTTCACCTCATTCCACTTTTTTAAAATGTTTTTTAAAATGTTTGCAATATTATCAATTTTGCAATTTTTGCAGAATGTGTGGCGGGCCGGTAAACAATTAGCTGCGGGCCGCAAATGGCGGGCCGCACTTTGGACACCCCTGCCTTAATGTGTATGTCACTTTAAGAAAACATTTTTTTGACTGATTCAGCTGCTATGTCACACATTTGACTGTGAAACACCAAACTCAGGAAGCACTTCTTTCAGCTCACAGGAGACAGCTCGTACTGAATGAGGTCAGAGGAGTGGGGTTCCGCGTTTGATATCGGTCTTCGTCAATACTATCAAGCTAAATGAAACGAAGAAACGGCAACATTCCGGAATCTTATCTTACGGCACCAAATAAGTTTAATGGTTTTCTTTTACTGTTTACAATTCTATCACTATTATTTTATTTGCGGGTAAAATGTAGTGACTTTTTTAATCCAGATGACCTGCATGAAACACCAACACGGTGGTGGTATAGCTTGGTTGGTAGAGTGGCCGTGCCAGCAACTTGAGGGTTCCAGGTTTGATCCCCGCTTCCGCCATCCTAGTCACTGCCGTTGTGTCCTTGGGCAAGACACTTTACCCACCTGCTCCCAGTGCCACCCACACTGGTTCAAATGTAACTTACATATTGGGTTTCACTATGTAAAAGCGCTTTGAGTCACTAGAGAAAAGCGCTATATACAGTCTGTGCTCATAAGTTTACATACCCTGGAGAATTTATAATTTCTTGGCCATTCTTCAGAGAATATGAATGATAACACAAAAACCTTTCTTCCACTTATGCTTAATGGTTGTGTGAAGCTATTTATGGCAAGCAACCGGTGTTTACTCTTTTTAAATCAAAATGACAAAAGAAAGTACCCAAATGACCCTGATCAAAAGTTTACATACCCCAGTGACTTTGATCTGATAACACTCGACATGCAGCCCATTTTTCTTCAAATGCCTCCTTATTGTGCATCTTGAAACAGCCACACCACAATTTTTTCAGATAGTCCTGTATTTTAGCTGAAGTTATTTGTAGATTTTTCTTTGCATCTCGAACAATTTTTCTGGCAGTTGTGGCTGAAATCTTTGCTGGTCTACCTGAATCCCTAATTTTCCACTTCTTAATCAGCGTTTGAACACTGCTGATTGGCATTCTCAATTCCTTGGATATCCTTTTATACCCCTTTCCTGTTTTATGCAGTTCAATTACCTTTTGTCGCAGATCCTTTGACAATTATTTTGCCTTCCCCATGACTCAGAATCCAGAAACATCTGTGCAGCATTGGATGAAAGATGCAATGGTCTATCAGAAGCCCAGAAACTCACTGACCTTTTATACACACACATTAATTACAAACAAACATGTCACAGGTGAGGATTGGAACCTTGATTACACTTTTTTAAAAAAATTCTGTAAAAAAAACGGTCATCTACTGGCAGCTACGGCTGCCAAACGAAAACCATAAAATTAAAGTAAAACATTGTAAACCAAATAATGATCAAAAACATATAATTAGAGAAATTTTCATGAAACGTTTTATGGAAAAATATCGTAATATTACATGAATTTGAAAGTAATTTAACAAACAGAAAATGCTACGTATAATTAATTTGGTATTTTTCTGTAAAAAAAAAAATAGAAATATACATAGTTTGTCATTACTGGCATATTACTTAAAATAACAGGCGGATTGTTTATTTACAGATAATGTCTTCAATTCTAAAGTTTTATAAACTATTTTAAAAAAATGGAAAAATTACAGTAGAAATTTAGAGTAAATTAACCATAAAAATAGGATTTTTTTTTTACAGTGTAGCCATTCAAACCTGTTTGTGTCAACTTCTGTCCATGTTATAAGATCAAAGTCACTGGGGTATGTAAACTTTTGATCAGGGTCATTTGGGTACTTTCTTTTGTCATTTTGATTTAAAAAGAGTAAACACATTTGTTTGCCAATAAATAGCTTCACACAACCATTAAGCATGAGTGAAAGAAAGGTTTTTGTGTTATCATTCATATTCTCTGAAGAATGGCCAAGAAATCATAAATTCTCCCAGGGTATGTAAACTTATGAGCACAACTGTAAATATAATTCACTTTACTTCACAACACAGTATCAGCACAGTGTCATTCCAGCTACTGAGAGTGCCATACACTCACTGAGAGGTCACTAACTCTTCACTGAATACTAGCTATTATTTAGGTTCTTGATTAGATGTTTTAAGGATGAATTTGTAAGACCTGTCCAAGTCAAGGTAAAAAAAATTAAAAAAAAAAATTAAATCACAATTCATGTTGTAAGCGTTACGTTACACATAAAAAGTCAGCTTGATAAAGGAAAATGATCAAACTACATAAATAACATCCTGTAGTTTGATTTTTATCCATCCATCCATCCATCCATCTTCTTCCGCTTATCCGAGGTCGGGTCGCGGGGGCAGCAGCTTAAGCAGGGAAGCCCAGACTTCCCTCTCCCCAGCCACTTCGTCCAGCTCCTCCCGGGGGATCCCGAGGCGTTCCCAGGCCAGCCGGGAGACATAGTCTTCCCAACGTGTTCTGGGTCTTCCCCGTGGCATCCTACCGGTCGGACGTGCCCTAAACACCTCCCTAGGGAGGCGTTCGGGTGGCATCCTGACCAGATGCCCGAACCACCTCATCTGGATTTTTATATTACTTTTTTTTATCTTGATAGATTGAAAATTAACACCAATGAGTTCACTGATGAACATTATCACATCATTTATTCAGAAAGTATAAATAACAACAAATAAGTTAAAAAGTTAAAGTACCAATGATTTTCACACACACACTAGGTGTGGCGAAATTATTCTCTGCATTTGACCCTTGAGAGCTGAGGGTAGCAGTGAGCAGCAGCGGTGGCCGCGCCCAGGAATATGTTTTGGTGATTTAAGCCCCAATTCCAACCCTTGATGCTGAGTGCCAAGCAGGGAGGTAATGGGTCCCATTTGTATAGTCATTGGTATGACTCGGCCGGGGTTTGAACTCACAACTAGAGATGTCCGATAATTTCGGCCTGCCGATATTATCGGCCAATAAATGCTTTAAAATGTGATATCGGAAATTATCGGTTTCAAAAAGTAAAATTAATGACTTTTTAAAACGCCGTTGTACGGAGCGGTACATATCCGGTAAAACACGGATATAAACCCAGTCAGCAGCCCCTCCCCTCTCTCCTCTCCCCACACACAACACAGGAGTTGACGAATGCAGCATGAGAGGTTTACTGGCGCGAGCAGAGCATAACAACAACAAGAGTGTGTTGTTGCCGGTGCTGTAGCCATGGCTAACAAGCGAGCTCGCTCGGTGACTGACTAACGACACCATGTCTATGGTTTGGGATTATTTTAAAGAGTGTCCGACGGATAAAAAAACTGGCAATTTGCAATGACTTCAAAAAGTTGGTTATGCGAGGAGGAACCAAGACGTCTTCCTTTAATACGAGCAATTTGATCTCCCACCTCTTCAAGAATCATAAGGAGATACATGATGCATACAAGCGGAAGATGGATGAAAAGCAAACAGCGAAAAAAAAGTAGTAGTCGCTTAAAGACTCCGCCGAGAAAAAACAAAAATACAACAAAAACCACCCCAGGGCGAAAGCCCATGCACGTTGTGGTCAGGGACAACGCACGACGGTGGAGTTTGGTGTGGCTAGTCTGCCCTGCATGGCGCACACTTTGCAGCTTGCAGTGAACGGAGGTGCCCTGTCTCAACGCAGCATTTCAGAAGCTCTGGCTGACTGCTAGGCCACTTCAAGCACTCACCACGAGCGTGCAGCACATTTGTGTTACTCATACAGATACGTTAGAGCAGGGCAGATTGAGCCCAGTTCATAATTTCCTGTTATACAGTATGCCAGGCAGTCTTGCACTAAAGGAGGACTATGTTATTGTTTACTTTATTACTCTAGTATACTCTGGACTGAAGCTGTGTGCCTTCATTGTTTTTGTAGCTGTTGTTTTGGGGCATGTTTAAAAAAAATAAAAAATATTAATGCACTTTGTGAAAGTCAAAGTATAGTGCTTCCCATAGTTGTAGTGGGTATCAGGATTATCTCAGGGAGAGCATGTCCCAAATTCCAAGCTGCTGTTTTGAGGCATGTTAAAAAAAAATAATGCACTTTGTGACTTCAATAATAAATATAGCAGTGCCATGTTGGCACTTTGTTCCATAATTTTAGTTGAAGTTGTTCTCTTTTTTTGGAAAACCTTGTTATATTGTTTAATGCATCCAGCAGGGCATCACAACAAAATTAGGCATAATAATGTGTTAATTCCACGACCGTATATATATCGGTATTGGTTGATATCGGAATCGGTAATTAAGAGTTGGACAATAACGGAATATTATATATATATATATATATATATATATATATATATATATATATATATATATATATATATATATATATATATATATATATATATATATATATATATATATATATATATATATACATATATTTTTATATATATATATATACATATATTTATATATATATATATATATATATATATATATATTATATATATATATATATATATCTATATATATATATATATATATATATATATATATATATAAAATATATATACATAAATATATCATGTACATTTTTTTTGGGGGGGGGGGAATTTATAAATATATATATATTTTTGTTTTTTTGTTTTGTTTTTATTTATTTTTTTAAAATAGGCTTTTTTCCAACTTTCACACTGAATTCTGCACGTAAACTTAATTCTGTCTCACTTCGTAACAACAACGACCATTTAACAACAGAAGCCATGAAACATATTTTTTTTAAATAATAAAAATGTACATGATCGATACTAAAAGCAGTGCAAACTATCTGAAAAAAAATAAAGTTTATTAATTCATGATTATTTCATTTTTATTTATTATTGTATTCATATTTTTGTATCTTTATTCATCTGTAAAGCACTTTGAAGTGTCTTGCGTACAAATTGTTCGCAATATATATATATATATATATATATATATATATATATATATATATATATATATATATATATATATATATATATATGTATACTGTGTATATATATATATATATATATATATATATATATATATATATATATATATGTATACTGTATATATATGTATATATATATATGTATACTGTATATATATATATATATATATATATATATATATATATATATATATATATATATATATATATATATATATATATATATATATATATATATATATATATATTCAAACACACACATATATATACATATATGTAAGCTGTGAAAATCTGCTGTACAGTAAGTGTACTTGGGTCCTATTTTTAGGAACACTACTACAAAACCTCACAATAATGTCTGATTGAATGCTAAAAACGTTATGACAGACCACCTTAAAAAAAACGGGATGGAATTGTATTTTATTTTTTACTGAATGAGACACCCAGAATGTACGAGAAAATAAAGAATGTGGGATTTACAATATTAACTATGAAGAATAAAACACTGAATTGATTGATTGATATTGACAACATATTTTACAATTAAGCAAAACGCAACAAAAAGGCAACAAACACAGGGAAATATGAATGTGAAGGGTAAAGAAAATACCCACCTACGATCTGATACATCTGATACATCTGATACATCACTAAGCTTTGGAACTTTGTTGTAAAAATTTCCTTCCGCGTCTGTCCCTGACACCCACATTTCAGGCTCACCCACACTGCTTGGTGCCTCGTCTGAGCTGCTGTGACTTAGATTACCATAGTAACTAATTAGATAAATAAATGATAAATGGGTTATACTTGTATAGCGCTTTTCTACCTTCAAGGTACTCAAAGCGCTTTGACAGTATTTCCACATTCACCCATTCACACACACACACTGATGGCGGGAGCTGCCGTGCAAGGCGCTAACCAGCAGCCATCAGGAGCAAGGGTGAAGTGTCTTGCCCAAGGACACAACGGACGTGACTAGGATGGTAGAAGGTGGGGATTGAACCCCAGTAACCAGCAACCCTCCGATTACTGGCACGGCCACTCTACCAACTTCGCCACGCCGTCCCATGATGACCATAGTAGCTAATTAGATCACCATAGTAACTCATTAGATGACCATAGTAGCTAATTAGATGACCATAGTAACTAGTATATCATGCAATGGCGCAGATTCCAACACATTGAAAAACTTTGTATAGTTCAAGACTTACGGTCATTGGAAAACATCTGTGCGGGTGTACCTAATGCAATGTCCAGTGTGTATGCATCTTTAAAATGGTGTCTTACTGTAATTACAGTAGGCTCTCATGGGCATTGGCAGGGGTCCTTCCAAGTTGCCATGCGGCGCCAAGGTGAAAGGTCAAGCGGTCGCCCGCACCACGGGGTGCAGAGAGGAGGCCTGTAGGACAGGTGCGGTTAGGAAACACACGTGCTGCAGCGAAATGCTTCTCATGCCGCCGCCATCATCATCATCATCATCATCACCATCATCATCATCATCCTCACAGCGTCTCCACACCCCCCCCCCCCTCCCTCCTCCCTATGATGTCAAGTGTGTGGAGGAAATGAAGTAATGGGATCCTGATGAATTTGGACTCTCCAAGTCCTCTATCACGTCTAATCAGGCGCAGACGTAATTATGATCATCTTTTTAGGAGCTAACTGTACTTGGGAGTCAACTTGGTGACACGGCAATGCAGCATTTAGACAGATCTGCTAAATGTCAGCAAACTGCTTGTGAACGCAATCCCAATTTGCTTTGGAATTAGCACTCAGCTTGCAGTGGCAGCTCAAATTATTTAGACAATTCATTGCCCGCTGATCTTTTTTTTTTTTTTTCCCTCTCTCTCTTTCTCTGCACCCCCCCCCCCTCCAAAAAAAAGAAGCTGTTCTCTTGATTTGGGATGAGAGTAGATGCGTCCCAGACATGCCTCAGAGCCTTGCAGGCGTCACTTCTCTGCTCTGACACGCTAAAGCTAAAGGTTTGTGACAGCAGCACATACACACACACACACACACACTCACACACACACACACACACACTGCTCTTTTCTACTTGCATGCTTCTCTGCAACATTGCAGGGGAAGACAAGAGAACGGGCTTAAGTGCAGGCATACCTTTTCATAGGCTGCGATTTGACAAGGAAAATAAACTTCCAGGTGGGCTCTGTGCACAATTCTAACACAGGTTTACTCTAACGAACCCTGGAAGCTTCCTGCGTTTTGCAGCAAAAAAACATCTTTACGCTTACAAAAAATGAGATAGTTGGGTTACACCTGTTGAACGTGATGGTTTGGATTAAGGCAATAATCAAATTAAAGGTGAAAATAACTCTTAAAAATGAAAATTTGATTCTAAATACTGATGTAGGATCATTATTTAGTGTGGGATTATTTAATGTATTTAATGTGTGGGATTTTCATAAAAAAACTATTGCTATATATATATATATATATATATATATATATATATATATATATATATATATATATATATATATATATATATATATATATATATATATATAGTCGATGTTTCGGTGGTTTATCCGTAATACAGTGCTCAATACCGGGGTAGAGCGGAATGTACGTTAGGTCAGGAAAAAACACAGAGGCTATATCATCCCTACAAGCCTGTTTCGCAGGTTTCCCCAGGTTTGTATTCTATGAAATGAATACAAATTAAAAATCAATAAAGGGAAACCTGCGAAACAGGCTTGTTGGGATGATATAGCCTCTGTGTTTTTTCCTGACCTAACGTATATATATATATATATATATATATATATATATATATATATATATATATATATATATATATATATATATATATATATATATATATATATATATATATATATATATATATATATATATATATATATATAATGGATAGATGTATGGATGTATGGATTTATGCAGTATATATATATATATATATGTTTTTGTTTTGTTTGTTTGTTTGTTTGTTTTAACCCCAGATAAATAAATAAAAAATGCTTAAAATATACATCCATCCATCCATTTTCTAACACTTGTCCCGTACGGTGTCGCGGGGGGTGCTGGAGCCTATCTCAGCTACAATCGGGCGGAAGGCGGGGTACACCCTGGACAAGTCGCCACCTCATCGCAGGGCCAACACAGATAGACAGACAACATTCACACTCACATTCACACACTAGGGCCAATTTAGTGTTGTCAATCAACCTATCCCCAGGTGCATGTCTTTGCAGAAGAGGATTAATCCATCCATCCATCCATTTTCTACTGTCTGTAAACTGGATGAAGGATGAATGCCGTTTTTGCAAATAAAAAAAACAAAGATTGCCATGCACGTATACATTTTGTCACATCAAATTAAATTCCAATTTCAGTAGATTTGCAGTGACATACATGCACAATAAACAATATTGTTTCAGGAGATACAGTATGGAAGGCCTTTGCACATTTTTTTTCTCATGTAAGAAACAAATGAATATGCTTTTTGATTGGAAATTAAATACAAATTGGATAGACGCTAGTTAGCAAATATTTTTGCTTTGAACAGTTTTATTTGTGAACATTAAATAAGTCCTTCATGAAGTTTTGAATCAAGTCATCGTCACATCCCAGGAATATTCCAAATAGTTTGGCCTTTTTTGCACTTGTTTTTCTCCCTTATAAAAAAAGACATGAATAAACCAGCTTTTGGAGAGGCTGCCATGCTAATCATTAATTATTATTATTATCATTAATTAAGTGTGTCTTTCCTCCATGGAAAAATGATAAATAATAGTATAGAAGAAATGTTTATATTGAACAGCAACAATACTTACAGCACACATACAAACAAGGAATGTGACAGTTGTACAAACACAAGGGCCCCTCCTTTATGTTCTATACACAGGAGAGATATTCATCATCAATAACCATCATCATATCTGATGCCTTCACAGGAGTGCCAACTATATATTGGTATCAAATCTAGCAGACTACATAGTGTCCGGTATATAGGAGATAACATAGACATCACCTCTGCATGTGCCTATATATATTAAATAAATAAATTAAATACTACTCATAATAATAATAATAAAAATAATATTAATAATAATAATAATAACACATGCGCCGTCTTTTCTGGAACATTTTAAGGATGCTGTCAGAAACACATGATTTAAAAAAAAGAATTAAATATTTGCAATATAAGAAACTTTGTACATGTGTTATAAAGTGATGCGTCATCTATTACAATAATATACAGTGTACAATTTTGCACATGGTCGCATATAAGTGGAATTATATATATATATATATATATATATATATATATATATATATATATATATATATATATATATATATATATATATATATATATATTACATTTGATGCGGTGATGAAGAAAATAAAACACCTCCCTTGATAAATAATAAGTTAACAAAAATTGTTGTTGTTTTTTTCCAATGTTGATATATTTATATGTATATAATGTGGAAGAAGTTCTCGTCCCGTGTCGGCCCCACTCAGAACGGGAGCGTGTCGAGGAAGAGTTTGTCAATGATGGCGGGCGGAGGCACTATGTCTTCGAGTTTGAGGTAAAAGATGCGCTGCAGACCTTGCGTGCACAGCGTGCGCAGTTCGGGCAGCTTGCCCAGGAGTTTGGACAAATAGTTCGGTCGGCTCAGGCCGCCGCTGGTGAAAGTCACTTGGTCTTTCAGGCAGTTGATGATCTTGTTCTGCAGCTCCTCCACGCGTTTGGGCTCCCTCAGGCCGTGTCTCTCTGCAACGTTTGCAAAACGTGCAGGATTATTATCACCCATGTCACCATGCATACTTTCAATATGACCAACATTTATATTGAGCGCTAATATTATTAATATGCATGTGCAGAACATACCATATATTGTGCATTATTGTTATTATGTGACCATGCATTGAAATGCATGTGACCATATTTAATATTGCGCATTAATATTATCATACTTTCGAGTGTGCATGATTGTTGTCATCATACGTGCAAAATTACCTTGCATGTATTATTATTATTATTATTATTATTATTATTATTATTATTATTATTATTATCATTATCATGCATGTGCAAAATTACCTTATATGTATTATTATTATGATCATGCATGTGTTGGAACACCTTCTATTGCGCATTGTAAAACCATGACCACACTTTATATCGTGCATTATCACACTGGTGACAATACTTCATATTGTGTATTATTATTATTATTATTATTATTATTATTATCGTGCACGTGACCATGCATGTTTTGGTGCAATATTACCGTCATCGTGCATTGGACAATATTTGATAAAGTGCATCATTGTGATTATGCGTGTGCAGAAATACCTCCTATTGCGCATTATAGAACCATGACCACACTGTATATCGTGCATTATCATACTTCATATTGCGTATTGTTATTATTATTATCGTGGACGTGACCATGCATGCATTTGGTGAGATATTACCGTCATCGTGCATTGGACGATATTTGATAAAGTGCATTGTTATGATACAAAACGTGCATATTGCGCATTATAGTGCCATCATATATGTGACCATATTTTATATTGTGCATTATCATACTTGTGACAATATTTTACATTGTGGCTATTATTATTATTATCGTGCACGTGACCATGCATACTTTTTGTGTGTGCAATATTACCGTCATCGTACATTGGACAATATTTGATCAAGTGCATTAATTAAAGTACATTATTGTGATTATGCATGGGCAAAAAAATACCTTATATTGTGCATTAATATGATCACTTGTGACCATCACTTGGACAATATTTGATAAAGTGCATTGTGGTGATTATGCATGTGCAGAAATACCTTATATTGCGCATTATAATACCATCATATAGGTGACCATGCTGTATATTGTGCATTATCACACTTGTGACAATACTTTATATTGTGTATTATTATTATTATTATTATTATTATTATTTTTATTATTATTATCGTGCACATGACCATGCATGCTTTGTTTGTGCAATATTACCGTCATAGTACATTGGACAATATTTGATCAAGTGCATTATAGTGCATAAATACCTTATAGTGTGCATTAATATCATCACTTGTGACCATACTTTAAATTGTGCAATATTACTATCATACGTGTGACAATACTTAATATTGCACATTACAATTATACTTCAGACACATATTGTGCATCATTATGCATTCATACTTTATATTGTGCATAAATGTGCATAAGTTGTATTGCACGTTGTCATTATTCCACACTCCACATTGCACATTGTTATTGCTTCAGAAAATATGTTGTGCATCATTACTGTACGTTCATGCAATCATACTTTATAGTGTGCATACATGTGACAATAAGTTGTATTGCAATCATACTTTATATTGTGCATAAATGTGCAAAAGTTGTATTGCACATTGTCATTATTCCACACTTCATATTGCACATTATTATTTTACATGTGTGACTATGCTTCAGACACATGTTGTGCATCATTACTGCACGTTCATGCAATCATACTTTATACTGTGCATACATGTGACAATAAGTTTTATTGCACGTAGTCATTATTCCACACTCCATATTGCGCATTATTATTTTACATATGTGACCATACTTTATATTGTGCACTATTGTAACATGTAACCATAACATTATCATGTTCACCTTTACTAATTGTTACCATGCCTGATGAGATGATAATTTGCACACATTGTGCACCGCATTAACGTCCTTTATTTACAAATTGCGCATTGCTATCCAGGTTGACCACGCTGTGCGTCGTGCGTAAATATGACGCATCCATACCTGTGACCATGGCGAGCGCGGCGATGCAGGAGAAGGCAGATATGTCAATGTTCATGCCCTGCAAGTTGGAAGAAAACTCCACGATGGCGTCCACCCACTCGCCGAATCCACGCACGCACTGCAGCCTGTGCAGCACGACGCCGTTGCAGAAAATTAATTTCCCCTCCACCGGGTTGGACCTGCAATTAGAACCCCTTTTTAATGACGCGATAAAGGAGACGGCACTTTCTAATTGCTATTAATAACAAATCATCGTCGTGACGCGGTGGGGCGTGAAGGGTGGACGTTACCGTACCGGTACGCGAGCCTCAGGACGAAGAGCTCCAGGAAGGCGGACTCGAACAGGAGGTCCTGGTCCTGCTTGGGCAGCTCGCAGAAACCCGGGATCTTTTCCGCCCACCCGCGGATGATCTCCATGGATCCCGTCAGCAGGTCGTAGAACTGCTGGATGTGCTGCGTGTTGTCGCCGCTCATGTGGTAGTCCGGGTTGGCCTGGAACTGGAATTCAATCACGGCCGCGCTTAATGAAAAAAAACCCTTCAAAATATATAAGCCGTGAAATTGCAACGTCGGGCCATTAAAACTTTTTTTTTTTTTTATTAAATTCTTCACTTGGACGTAAATTACCGGCCATGTACAGTTCATTATGTGGAATAAATGCCGGACTCACTCTGGAGTAGTCCAGTGCCGACATGGACGGGTTGGAGTCCACATGGGCCCGAACCAGGGCGCTGATGAGGCTGACAGGTGGGGACGGGGGCGAGGGCTCCTGGGGGCTTTTAGGCTTGGACGGCAGACGTCCTCTTCGACCTTTCAGATTATCCGTCCTCACCACTAAAAAAAAAAAAAAAAAAAAAAAAAAAAAAACACGCAAAGTTAACTTTTTTTGTGTGAAATGCGCAACAAAGCGCAAAAAGTGCGCGCGGGGCCTTACCTTCTCGCACCATCCCCACCACCAGGCACTTCTGGAACCTGCAGAACTGGCACCGGTTCCTCCGG
>NC_084744.1:45377110-45404610 GCF_033978785.1 Entelurus aequoreus
CCCACCCCCTTGCGTGTTTGTCTGGTGCTATATGTGATCCGCGCCGCTTCCCACATGGACCTGGAGAGGAGATGTAGTGGAGGATAAAGGCGACTAGGGATCGGTTTGAAGAGGATTTAAGGGGACTCAACACGGACTGGGACGTGCAAAGTCACGCTGGAAGGTTTACTTTGGTGCACACTTCTTGTGTTTTGGATTTACTTGTATTTACTCATGCAATGCAGTGGATGTGGTCAACATATTTGGTTGTACTTATACTCAAGTTGCAGCCATAGTGTAGAAAATAAACTACAGTATGACATTTTTGTCCTCCCTCTATTCTCTCTGTTAACATTTTTTTCCAGTCAGGGCCCCACACACAGAAGAATACAAATGTGGGGGGCCACTTTGATACATTTTGTGCATTAAAGATAGTAAAACCAATACATAGTAGGTCAATATATACTAAACCAAGGGGGGTCAAATGTAAGAACAGGTTTTTTTCCGGCCCGCGGGATGACTATGCTAAGTATAAAAATGAGCCAACATTTTTGAATGAAAGAAAATGCTGTCCTAAATGTGTCCACTAGATGTCGATTATTTGTATCTTTCTAGATCATGGGTGTCAAACTCTGGCCCCGTGTAATTTCACTTGGCCCTTGAGGCGATATCAAATCAACACTAGAGCCGGCCCGCCGATTATATACAGCGGCGGTGCCGTGGTAACACTGCATATTCTCATACTTGCCAACCCTCCCGGGAGACTTATTATATATATAATATTAATATTAATATTAATATATAATAATACTTTCAGTGCCCCTCCCGAAAATCGTCACGTCCGCCTTTCATCCAGTCCAACGAGTGCTGGCCCGGTCACATAATATGTGCGGCGTCTGCACGCGCACACAGGTGAATGCAAGGCATACTTGATCAACAGCGATACAGGTTACACTGAGGGTTGCCGTATAAACAACTTTAACACTGTTACAAATACACGCCACACTGTGAACCCACACCAAACAAGAATGCCAAACACATTTCGGGAGAACATCCGCTACAAGGTGTGTGTGGGGGAGGGGGGGGGGTGGGGGTTGGTGGTAGGGGGGGTATATTTTGTAGCGTCCCGGAAGAGTTAGTGCTGCAAAGTGTTCTGGGTATTTGTTCTGTTGTGTTTATGTTGTGTTACAGTGCGGATGTTCTCCCGAAATGTGTTTGCCATTCTTGTTTGGTGTGGATTCATAGTGTGGCGTATATTTCTAACAGTGTTAAAGTTATTTATACGGCTACCCTCAGTGTAACCTGTATCGCTGTTGATCAAGTATGCATTGCATTCACGTGTGTATGCGTACAGAAGCCGCACATATCTTGTGACTGGGCCGGCACGTTGTTAGAATGGATGAAAAGCGGACGTGACGACAGCTCGTAGAGGACGTTAAAGGCAGTGCCTTTCAGGCACGCCCCCAAGACTGTGGTCCGGGTGGACTACGAGATATAATGACTGATGAACACCTTCGTTCGATAATGAAGGTTGCCTCAGCTCAAAGCCTGAATGATGAACTATGAATGAACTAGCATCCAAGAAAAGATGGCAGGTATCTAGCTTGGGCACATCAGATTAGATCAGTGTGTTGCAAACTGAGCAGTTTAAAGTCCTGAATGGTTGGTTTATTCTTTGTTATTTTATTTTCAAATGTATTAGCCTGTGGAAAAAGTTATTGTTGATATTTACCTCAGAAGGCTGCAAATAGAAAAGAGGCATTACATTTTTATTTAAATTGTATTTGATATGCCATTGATATTTTTTAATTATTATTATTATTGTTTGAAACTCGATTTTGCATGTCACTATAAAGGTATATATGCCTTGCTTGTTCAATATTCAATGCAAAACTTGTTTGGGTCCCTATTAAAAGGTTAATTTGTTCAACCTTGGCCCGCGGCTTTGTTCAGTTTAAAGTTTTGGCCCACTCTGTATTTGAGTTTGACACCCCTGTGGTAGATGATGCTACATATGTAAAACAAACAAAAAAAACACATGATGTTAGTGCACCAGTCGAGGAAAATGAGCAAACTACATAAATAACATTGATTTTGATATTATTTTATCTTGATGGATTTAAATTTTGATATCATTTTTTTTATCTTGATAGATTGAAAATGTTGATATCATTTTTTTTTAGCTTGATAGATTGAACATTTTGATATAATTTTTTTATATTGATAGATTGACAATTAACACCAATGAGTTGACTGATGAACATTATCACATAATTTATTCAGAAAGTATAAATAACGACAAATAAAGGTAGAATACTATTAACCGCAAGATGTAAGTGTTAAAAAAAACTAAAAAAAACCAACATTACTATTTGTACATTTTCAGAATGTGCTTGTTCTATTTTTAAACAAAGAAAACAATCTGAAGTTGTCTTTCTTTTTAAGTTATCGTGCCGTGATTTTACCAGTCCGGCCCACTTGGGAGTAGATTTGTTCTCCATATTGCACTAGGGGAACATATAAGGGTTAGGGTTAGGGTTACTAATAAGCAATAATTCTGAGGTTATTGATCTAAATGAGTTTGACACCCCTGTACTAAACTATATGAACAAATCGCCCAATTCTTAGCTTTGTCAAAGCAAATTCTATCCATTAAGAATTATTTTTTGTATTAGTTTATGTTTATTTATGATTCCCGTAAATCTACACATCTATAAAGCTCTTGCCTACAAATTGTTCTATAAGATAAACTTGTCTGGCCTCATCTAACCTACTTAAGGTATTACATGTATTTGTTGTATCATTATTATTTACTAATGTTGTTACTATACCATCAACTTTTTTTTTTTTTAGCATAATCAAAAATATACCAAGAAATTTAGTCTTGTTGACATCATGGATTGGATTGGATTGGATCATCACTGAAATCATCAAGTTAGTTAGTTTCAGTTTATTTCAAACATGCATAAAGTATAATAGAAAAAATCTTAGGGTACATTAAACATATGTTTATTATTGCCAGTTTGTCTTTAAATAAAATACAACTTGTCTTTTATTAGTAAATAAGCAAACAAAGGTTCCTAATTTAGCTGCTGACATATGCAGTAACATATTGTGTCATTTATCATTCTATTATATTGTCAACATTATTAAGGACAAGAGGTAGAAAATAAATTATTAATCTATTTGTTCATTTACTGTTAATATCTGCTTACTTTCTCTTTTAACATGTTCTATCTACACTTCTGTTAAAATGTAATAATCACTTATTCTTCTGTTGTTTGATAATTTACATTAGTTTTGGATGATACCACAAATTTGGGTATCAATCTGATACCAAGTAGTTACAGGATCATACATTGGTCATATTCAAAGTCCTCGTGTGTCCAGGGACATATTTCCTGAGTTTATAAACATTATATAAATAAAAAAATAAAAAAAAGAAGATGTTGTGATACCAAAATATATTGATGTAATCATAGTAGTATCGACTGGTATCATTACAGTGGATGTTAGGTATAGATCCACCAATGGCGTTTGTTTACATTGTGACGCAGGTGAGTTACGGTGTTTAGTGAAGCATGTTTAGCGATTCCTCGTCCTCCAGTGATAATGTTACTTGTAAGAAACTTACTTTATTTGTCACCATGGGGACGAGGATTAGTGATTTAGAAGTAGCTAAAACACTGGCGACTGCGGATGGACTTTAGACGCAAGCTAGCTAGCCATGTCTTAAAGCACCTCTTCCTGAGGGCGTTTCAGTGTTATAACTTCACCTTTATTTTTGGTTTTTAAGCCAAAATGCGTCCGTTCGCCCTTTTCTGTCTACACACTGTGTCTGCTTGTAAGTACTCTGTGTGTGTGCACTGCCGAACATGCTCCTCTGCTCGTAAACCAGCAATGATACAACATGATGACGACGAGTGCGCGGGGTTGGGATGGCTGACCGGTACTTTTTAGAGGTGGTATAGTACCGAATATGATTCATTAGTATCACGGTACTATACTAATACCGGTATACCCTACAACCCTAGTCTAGACATGTCGTTTTTCCTTCAAATACACTGTCTTATCAATTATCAATATGACTCCGTGGGTACTGCTGTTTTGGTTAGCAACTATCAAACCCTTTATAGTCTGTGTGAACTAGGGTTGTACGGTATACCGGTATTAGTATAGTACCGCGATACTACTGAATAATTTTCGGTACTATACCGCCTCTAAAAAGTAAACAAACGCCATTGGTGGATCTTCACTTGACATCCACTGTTATGATACCAAGTACAGGAGTGTATCTAGTCGATACTACTATGATTACGTCATTTTTTTTCTTCTTTCGTTTAAAAAAAAATGTATATTATGTTTATAAACTCAGGAAATATGTCCCTGGACACATGAGGACTTTGAATATGACCAATGTATGATCCTGTAACGACTTGGTATCGGATTGATACCTAAATGTGTGGTATCATCCAAAACTAATGTAAAGTATCAAACAACAGAAAAATAAGTGATTATTACATTTTAACAGAAGTGTAGATAGAACATGTTCAAAGAGAAAGTAAGCAGATATTAAACAGTAAATGAACAAGTAGATTAATAATTCATTTTCTACCACTTGTCCTTAATAATTTTGACTAAATAACAGAATGGAAAATGACACAATATGGTACTGCATATGTCAGCAGACTAATTAGGAGCCTTTGTTTGTTTACTTACTAATAAAAGACAAGTTGTCTTGTATGTTCACTATTTTATTTAAGGACACACTTGCAATAAGAAACATATGTTTAATGTACCCTAAGTTTTTTTTGTTAAAACAAAGCCAATAATGCAATTTTTTGTGGTTTCCTTTTATTTAGAAAAGTATCGAAAAGTATCCAAATAATTTTAGTCAACACTACACGTGGGTTATATTAGCATGTTTATTCCAAATTATGTATCGCAAGAATGGGTTTGAATCAAGAGTCAATTCTAAACTGAATTGTCACCACAAACGTAATACATGATAAATTGAATCGTGAGATTCACATCTCTACAGTATAGGGTCACTTCCAATTTCTTCTTGTTATTTTTTTTTGTGTGTAATGTTTTAATTCCAGACATTTTTTATTTTGTCCCGATACCAAAATATTGGTATCAACACTAGTGTGAATTAGGTCATTACAGCTACGGCCTGTTTTTTTTTCTTCGTTCTTTTATTAGAAAGATGTGTTTTCTTGCAATATATTTATTACCACCCAGTGGCTGTTTCATTGAACTGTCAATAAAATATGGATTTTTGTGCGTAAGCACAGTACTTTTATGACATAAGCCTCATAAAACTGGAGGCCAGTTGGCGGGGGTCAATATTATTCTAGGTTATCGCCTGACAGGATTTTCTTTATTTCTCAATTGTGTTCCAAATTTAGAGCTCAGCTTCTAGTGAGGAGAGGGAGTGAAGTGGCAGGGGCTAATTAGCAGTTATCACCGGGGAACTCGTTTAAGAGGGAAGCCTGATAGCAAAATGACGCAACAATATTGATTAAAAAACAACAAAAAAATGGCTCAAGTTGACGTCTAGTCCCCAAAATAATGGCATTGTTTTGTAGCTGATCGCCGCGTAATCTTACACTAACACCTTGGGTCCACTTTAGCAGAGTATTAGTTTGGGCGGCAGGCCAGAAGAGGCGTCGCACAACTCCAGGACCGTGTCAGCATCCTGGTATTGTGTGGTGGAAAACACACTTTTAAGGAGGACACACTCCTGCAGTGAGTGCACGCAAGGACACGCCGAGCATTGCACTCACGTCTAGAGGGCGCTCTCGCACACTTTCCCAAATGCACGCTTTCCGCTTCTTCCAATTAACCTTTGTAATTAACCTTTACAACTGTGTGGTCATGCCCAGGTGCTTTTTCAGGTGGGCTTCATGGGCACCGCCACTGCATTCATTCCCAGGTAAAACACACACAGACTATATGATGACATCATCGCTCATTACCGCCCCTTGCTAAACATAGTTAAAAATAATTATTCATTTAATTGCCCATTTTCACACCTATAATCGTCTATAGCTGATGTGCACAATTAATTAGCCCCCATTTGAAGGCAAATGAGAATTTATACCCTCTAATTTAATCTCTTTAATTATTAGTGTTTTTAATTGTGTATGGAGGGAGAAGGAGAGAGAGAGAGACAAAGAGAGAGAGAGAGAGAGAGAGAGAGAGAGAGAGAGAGAGAGATGTGCAGTATTGTTATTTAGCTGCAGTGTGATCGTATTCATTTGCTTCCACTTATGGAATCTTAATAATCCATCCATCCAACCATTTTCTACAGCTTGTCCCTTTCGGGGTCCTGGGGGTGCTTGAGATCAACATATCAAAATGATTATTATTACCTTTATAAAAGCCTAATGTGCGTAATATAGTTTTTTTTTGTATTGGACCCCATTACCTTTTTAGAGTATAATACAGGTGAAAATGAAAAAAAAAATGAAAAAAACAAAATCGAATATCGTACAAAAGATAATTTATGTCAGCAATTCAACTTCAAATATGAAACTAGTATGTGACAAAAACAAATTACATAATAAGAGTGATACGTCAAACCCAACATTTTCTGGGATTTTCAATTTGAGGTTTTCATAAACTGTAAGCCCATCCATCCATCTTCTTCCGCTTAGCCGAGGTCCGCTCACGGGGGCAGCAGCCTAAGCAGGGAAGCCCAGACTTCCCTCTACCCAGCTACTTCATCCAGCTCTTCCCGGGGGATCCTGAGGCGTTCCCAGGCCAGCCGGGAGACATAGTCTACCCAACGTGTCCTGGGTCTTCCCCGTGGCCTACCGGTCGGACGTGCCCTAAACACCTCCCCAGGGAGGCGTTCGGGTGGCATCCTGAGCAGATGCCCGAACCACCTCAGCTGGCTCCTTTCGATGTGGAGGAGCAGCGGCTTTACTTTGAGCTCCCCCCAGATGGCAGAGCTTCTCACCCTATCTCTAAAGGAGAGCCCCGCCACCCGGCGGAGGGAACTCATTTCGGCCGCTTGTACCCGTGATCTTGTCCTTTCGGTCATAACCCAAAGCTCATGACCATAGGTGAGGATGGGAACGTAGATCGACCGGTAAATTGAGAGCTTTGCCTTCCGGCTCAGCTCCTTCTTCACCACAACGGATCGATACAGCGTCCGCATTACTGAAGACGCCGCACCGATCCGCCTGTCGAGCTCTTGATCCACTCTTCCCTCACCCGTGAACAAGACTCCGAGGTACATGAACTCCTCCACTTGGGGCAGGGTCTCCTCCCCAACCCGGAGATGGCACTCCACTCTATTCCGGGCGAGAACCATGGACTCTGACTTGGAGGTGCTGATTCTCATCCCAGTCGCTTCACACTCAGCTGTGAACCGATCCAGTGAGAGCTGAAAATCCTGGCCAGATGAAGCCATCAGGACCACATCACCTGCAAAAAGCAGAGACCTAATCTTGCAGCCACCAAACCGGATTCCCTCAACGCCTTGATTACGCCTAGAAATTCTGTCCATAAAAGTTATGAACAGAATCTGTGACAAAGGGCAGCCTTGGCGGAGTCCAACCCTCACTGGAAACGTGTCCGACTTACTGCCGGCAATGCGGACCAAGCTCTGACACTGATCATACAGGGAGCGGACCGCCACAATCAGACAGTCCGATACACCATACTCTCTGAGCACTCCCCACAGGACTTCCCGAGAGACACGGTCGAATGCCTTCTCCAAGTCCACAAAGCACATGTGGACTGGTTGGGCAAACTCCCATGCACCCTCAAGGACCCTGCCGAGAGTAAAGAGCTGGTCCACAGTTTCACGACCAGGACGAAAACCACACTGTTCCTCCTAAATCCGAGGTTCCACTATCCGGCGTAGCCTCCTCTCCAGTACACCTGAATATACCTTACCGGGAAGGCTGAGGCTAGCTCTTGGGACGTGGGAAAAAAAACTGTAAGCCATGATTATCAAAATGATACGTACATAACTCCACGTGTTCATTCATAGTTTTGATGCTTTCAGTGACAATCTACCATGTAAATAGTCATGCTGGGTCAAAAGTATACATACAGCAATGTTAATATTTGGTTACATGTCGCTTGGCAAGTTTCACTTGCAATAAGGTGCTTTTGGTAGCCATCCACAAGCTTCTGCTTGAATTTTTGACCACTCCTCTTGACAAAATTGGTGCGGTTCAGCTAAATGTGTTGTTTTTTCTGACATGGACTTGTTTCTTCAGCATTGTCCACACGTTTAAGTCTGGACTTTGGGAAGGTCATTCTAAAACCTTAATTCTAGCCTGATTTAGCCATTCCTTTACCACTTTTGACGTGTGTTTGGGGTCATTGTCCTGTTGGAACACCCAACTGTGCCCGAGACCCAACCTCCGGGCTGATGATTTTAGATTGTCCTGAAGAAGTTGGAGGTAATCCTCATTTTTCATTGTTCCATTTACTCTCTGTAAAGCACCAGTTCCATTGGCGGCAAAACAGGCCCAGAGCATTATACTACCACCACCATGCTTGACGGTAGGTGTGGTGTTCCTGGGATTAAAGGCCTCGCCTTTTCTCCTCCAAACATATTGCTGGGTATTGTGGCCAAACAGTTCAATTTTTGTTTCATCTGACATCACATGGACAAAGATAAGACCTTCTGGAGTAAAGTTCTGTGGTACGAGCTGTACGAGACGGAGAGAAAAAAAAGAAATAAAAAGTAACAAATCGTTGCTGCGTCGGTAACGTTTGACCCACCATTAATAATCACATTTTCTGGTACTTGTACTTTGTATGTAAAGTGGTCCCTCGCCACGTCGTGCTTCAAATTTCAAATATACATCCATCCATCCATTTTCTACCGCTTGTCCCTCTTAGGGTCGCTGGGGGTGCTGGAGCCTATCTCAGCTGCATTCGGGCAGAAGGCGGGGTACACCCTGGACAAGTCGCCACCTCATCCCAGGGCCAACACAGATAGACAGACAACATTCACACTCCCATTCACACACTAGGGCCAATTTAGTGTTGCCAATCAACTTATCCCCAGGTGCATGTCTTTGGGGATGGGAGGAAGCCGGAGTACCCGAAGGGAACCTTGCATCACATCGCACATTTTTTTGGCATACAACTTTTTTTAAAGCATTTTGTACAATTGTTTGGTCCTAAATGAATAATTTTCAAGCAAACACATGCCTAACTCAGGGGTGGGCAACCCGCGGCTCTTTAGCGCCACCCTAGTGGCTCCCAGAGATGTGTGAAAATGGAAAAAGATGAAGAAGAAAATATATTTTTTGTTTTAACATATTTTCTGTAGGAGAACAAACCTTCGTAATTGTTAGAAATCCCACGGTTTATATTAAACACGCTTCACTGATGAGAGTATTTGGCAAGCACCGTTTTGTCCTACTAATTTCAGCGATTCTTGAATTCATCGTAGTTTGTTTACATCAGGGGTGTCAAACTCATTTTAGAAGGGGGGCCACATGGAGAAAAATCTACTCCCAAGTGGGCCGGACTTGTAACATCCCGGCACGATAACTTAAAAATAAAGACAACTTCAGATTGTTTTCTTTGTTTAAAAATAGAACAAGCACATTCTGAAAATGTACAAATCATAATGTTATTGGATTTTTTACACTTACATGTTGGGGTTAATAGTATTGTATATTTATTTGGCGTTATTTATATTTTCGGAATAATTTATGTGCTAATGTTCATCAGTCAACTCATTGGTGTTAATTTTCAATCTATCAAGATAAAAAAATAATATCAAAAATCAAATTACCGGATGTTATTTATGTAGTTTGCTCATTTTCCTCGACTGGTGCACTAACATCATGTGGGTTTTTTTTGTTTTTTTTTTACATATGTAGCATCATCTAAAAATATACAAATAATTTATATTGTGACATCTAGTGGACACATTTAGAACAGCAGTTTCTTTCATTCCAAAATTTCGGCTCATTTTTATACTTAGCAAACTCATCCCGCGGGCCGGATAAAACCTGTTCGCGGGCCTGATCCGGCCCTCGGGCGGTACGTTTGACACCGCTGGCGTGAACGATCTAAGTAAGCAAGAAGCCTAGATCTTCCTGCAAAAAGCCGATACAAGGTGATAGGGTGTTATTTCGTTTCAAGACGCCTCTCATAATGTTGAAAAATGTACGTATTCAGAAGGCTGTAGAGTTTTTTATACTCTAGCTAGGCAAATATTTGATATCTAGTAATGATTCCTACTTCATGTATCACTGCCATGTTAACAGTGATAAACGAGGGATTACGGTACAGTACAGTACCAGTTCAAATAAATGTTTCCGTTTTATTGAATCAAAATGTGTGTCCACCTTTGGACTGGCACTGAACTCGTGTTGCTTTTTTGAAGTGAATACAGAACAAGAACAACCTGTAGGTATTACTCAGAACTAGTGTTGTCCCGATACCAATATGTTGGTACCGGTACCAAAATTATTTCGATACTTTTTGGTACTTTTTTTAAATAAAAGGAACCACAAAAAAATGCATTTTTGGCTTTATTTTTCAATCTATCAAGGGAACATTAAACATATGTTTATTATTGCAAGCTTGTCCTTAAATAAAATAGTGAACATACAAGACAACTTGTCTTTTAGTAGTAAGTAAGCAAACAAAGGCTCCTAATTAGTCTGCTGACATATGCAGTAACATATTGTGTCATTTATCATTCTATTATTTTGTCAACATTATTAAAGGCCTACTGAAATGAATTTTTTTTATTCAAACGGGGATAGCAGATCTATTCTATGTGTCATACTTGATCATTTCGCGATATTGCCATATTTTTGCTGAAAGGATTTAGTATAGAACAACGACGATAAAGATTGCAACTTTTGGTATCTGATAAAAAAAAGGCTTGCACCTACCGGAAGTAGCGTGACGTAGTCAGTTGAACATATACGCAAAGTTCCCTATTGTTTACAATGATGGCCGCATGAAGTGAGAGAGATTCGGACCGAGAAAGCGACAATTTCCCCATTAATTTGAGCGAGGATGAAAGATTTGTGGATGAGTAAAGTGCAAGTGAAGGACTAGTGGGGAGTTGAAGCTATTCAGATAGGGAAGATGCTGTGAGAGCCGAGGGTGACCTGATATTCAGCTGGGAATGACTACAACAGTAAATAAACACAAGACATATATATACTCTATTAGCCACAACACAACCAGGCTTATATTTAATATGCCACAAATTAATCCTGCATAAAAACACCTGCGTGTTTGTTATGCTAGCTCCTAGCTCCTCTGCTAGCTCCTAGCTCCATAGAACACGCCAATACAATTCAAACACCTGATCAACACACACAATCACTCAGCCCAAAAGACCGTTTACCTAACCCAAGGTTCATAAAGCTTATATATTTTTAAAAAGTTACGTACGTGACGCGCACATACGGTCAAGTTATCGAATGTTTAGCAGCCAAGGCTGCATACTCACGGTACCTGATATTCAGCTGGGAATGACTACAACAGTAAATAAACACAAGACATATATATACTCTATTAGCCACAACACAACCAGGCTTATATTTAATATGCCACAAATTAATCCTGCATAATAACACCTGCGTGTTTGTTATGCTAGCTCCTAGCTCCTCTGCTAGCTCCTAGCTCCATAGAACACGCCAATACAATTCAAACACCTGATCAACACACACAATCACTCAGCCCAAAAGACCGTTCACCTAACCCAAGGTTCATAAAGCTTATATATTTTTAAAAAGTTAGTACGTGACGCGCACGTACGGTACGGTACGTGTTATGCTAGCTCCTAGCTCCTCTGCTAGCTCCTAGCTCCATAGAACACGCCAATACAATTCAAACACATGATCAACACACACAATCACTCAGCCCAAAAGACCGTTCACCTAACCCAAGGTTCATAAAGCTTATATATTTTAAAAAAGTTACGTACATACGCAAAAAAAAGCCAAAGCTGCATACTCACAGTAGCACGTCTGCGTCTTTGTCATCCAAATCAAAGTAATCCTGGTAAGAGTCTGTGTTGTCCCAGTTCTCTACAGGCGTCTGTGTATCCAAATCAAAAGTCCTCCTGGTTAGAGTCTCTGTTATCCGAGTTCTTCCATCTTGACTGCATCTTCCGGGAATGTAAACAAAGAAGCGCCGGCTGTGTACTGTTGTGGCTGACTACGTTCGAAAAATACGTCCATTTCGCACCGACAACTTTCTTCTTTGCTTGCTTGGCTTCCTTCTCCATAATGCAATGAACATGATTGAAACAGATTCACGAACACAGATGTCCAGAATACTGTGGAATTATGAAATGAAAAGAGAGCTTTTTCGTATCGGCTTCAATGTGGAAGGCATACCCGTGTTCGCCGGGCTACGTCACACGCATACGTCATCCGCAGAGGCGTTTCGAACCGGAAGTTTAGCGGCAAATTTAAAATGTCACTTTATAAGTTAACCCGGCCGTATTGGCATGTGTTATAATGTTAAGATTTCATCATTGATATATAAACTATCAGACTGCGTGGTCGGTAGTAGTGGGTTTCAGTAGGCCTTTAAGGACAAGTGGTAGAAAATGAATTATTAATCTACTTGTTCATTTACTGTTAATATCTGCTTACTTTCTCTTTTAACATGTTCTATCTACACTTCTGTTAAAATGTCATAATCACGTATTCTTCTGTTGTTTGGATACTTTACATTAGTTTTGGATGATACCACAATTTGGGTATCAATCCGATACCAAGTAGTTACAGGATCATACATTGGTCATATTCAAAGTCCTCATGTGTCCAGGGACGTATTTCCTGACTTTATAAACATAGTCTACATAAAAAAATACACGAAAGAAGATGTGATGCCAAAAAATATAGACAAAATCATAGTAGTATCGACTTGATACGCTACTGTACTTGGTATCATTACAGCGGATGTTAGGTGTAGATCCACCAATGGCGTTTGTCTACATTTTGACCCCAGTTAGCTACGGTGTGTAGTGAAGCATGTTTAGCTATTCCTCATCCTGCAGTGATAATGGTACTTGTAAGAAACTTACCTTATTTGTCCGATTAGTGATTTAAAAGTAGCTAACCAGCGGACCGGTACTTTTTCAGAAAATGTCCAAGTTTATAAACATAATATACATTTTAAAAAAACGAAAGAAGATGTTGTGATGCCAAAACACATCGATGTAATCACAGTAGTATCGACTAGATACGCTCCTGTACGTAGTATCATTACAGTGGATGTTAGGTACCTTTCAGAGGCAGTATAGTACCGAATATGATTCATTAGTATCGATGTAATCATAGTAGTATCGACTAGATACGCTCCTGTACTTAGTATCATTACAGTGGATGTTAGGTACCTTTCAGAGGCGGTATAGTATCGAATATGAGTCATTAGTATCGCGGTACTATACTAATACCGGTATACTGTAGAACCCTACTCTGAACTAATAAACCAAAGCTATTTTTAACAGTCATGCAACTTCTAAAGTAGGAATTATGCTGCAAAAGAAAAAAAAAAAAATTTCTTAAATACTTGAGAAAGTACAATCCACAGGACAAGAAGCTGATCTGAAACTTTGCGACAACTGAACATCCCGGCCCTGAAGGCATCTCTTAGCTCGGTCTCCTCTTTCCCATTTCTGGAATCCCACTTTACAAGCTTAAATGTCTACTTAATATGCTTTAATGCCTGCTCTTTAGAGCCGGGGAGCACTTCATCACTTTTATACACCTTTATATAACACACTGTTAACTAGCAATGCCTCATGGAAGAGCTTGTCTTGCAGCTGCATGCCGTGATGGAGGTGCCTGCTCACCATCCACAATGAGACAGTCAAATGGGAAGAAGAAGGGCCTGGTGCATGTCTGCGTCGTGGTGAATATTCATGAATCACCGTGTCATGACATGCCCTGTAATTGGCAGCAACATTAGTAATGACACTGCCGCTATCAAGGCCCTGCATATTCATGTGGCCGCACAGTATTTCCTCATGGCCGTGTTATTTTCTTCAAATGTATTCTGTAGCTGCAGGTGTCCCCGCTGTCACAATCACCAAGCATTAGTTTCTTTGATGAATAAAATATACCAGAGATATGGCAATAATTCAAAAAATAATATTGTTACATCAGTCATGGCTGCGTTAGGAACGACCACGCGACAATTTCTGGACACAAATTACAGTCCAACAACCCTTAGAGTCAAATGACCTCTCAGCTGGAATTCAACAAACATTTTTTGGGAAAAAGCAGATTCGAATTGAACTACAAATATATTCTAAGTGCATGGTTTGCTTTTTCTTTGTGGCTTTTTTGCAGAACTGATCGTCTTTATCCTTTTATAGCTCTTCGTCTGGCTTGACCGCACATATATATATACATGTGTATATATATATATATATATATATATATATATATATATATATATATACATATATATATATATATATATATATATATATATATATATATATATACACTACCGTTCAAAAGTTTGGGGTCACCCAAACAATTTTGTGGAATAACCTTAATTTCTAAGAACAAGAATAGACTGTCGAGTTTCAGATGAAAGTTCTCTTTTTCTGGCCATTTTGAGCGTTTAACTGACCCCACAAATGTGATGCTCCAGAAAATCAATCTGCTCAAAGGAAGGTCAATTTTGTAGCTTCTGTAACGAGCTAAACTGTTTTCAGATGTGTGAACATGATTGCACAAGGGTTTTCTAATCATCAATTAGCCTTCTGAGATAATTGTTTTTGGTGCTAAAAAAGAAAGGTTTAAAGTCATCCAACACCTTCAATCACTGTCCCTGAAAACCTCAAATAAAGCCAGAAATCTTGGGGTTATTTTAGATTCTGATTTACATTTCGACAGTCACATCAAATCAGTAACAAAATCGGCCTACTATCACCTCAAAAATGTAAAAAGACTTAGAGGGCTCATGTCAGCTCAAGACTTAGAAAAACTTGTACATGCCTTTATTACCAGTAGGCTAGACTATTGTAATGGTCTCCTTGCAGGTCTTCCCAAAAAAACTGTCAGGCAGCTACAGCTTGTTCAGAACGCTGCTGCTAGAGTTCTAACAAAGACCAAAAAATGTGAGCACATTACACCAATTCTTAAATCCTTACATTGGCTCCCTGTACATCAGAGAATATATTTCAAAATCCTCCTGCTCACATATAAATCACTACATGGTCTAGGGCCCAAGTATATCACTGATATGCTCCCACTATATACGCCCTCTAGATCACTAAGATCTTCTGAGACCAATCTGTTAGCGGTTCCAAGAGTAAACTCAAATCAAGGGAGATCATCATTCAGTCACTATGCAACACATAGCTGGAATAAACTTCCTGAAGATGTCAGACTCTCCCCAACTCTCACTACTTTTAAAACTAGACTGAAGACTTTTATGTTCACCTTAGCTTTCAGCTAAATCTTTTAATCTTTTAACTTTTAACGTCTGCACTGTTTTTATTTTTATTGTCTGCATTTTAATTTTGCTTTTATTTTCTTTCATTTCACTTTGTTGTCTGTGAAGCACTTTGAGTCTGCCTTGTGTATGAAAAGCGCTATACAAATAAAGTTGCCTTGCCTTGCCTTGCCTTCTGAGCCAATGAGCAAACACATTGTACCATTAGAACACTGGAGTGATAGTTTCTGGAAATGGGCCTCTATACACCTATGTAGATATTGCACCATAAACCAGACTTTTGCAGCTAGAATAGTCATTTACCACATTAGCAATGTATAGAGTGTATTTCTTTAAAGTTAAGACTAGTTTAAAGTTATCTTCATTGAAAAGTACAGTGCTTTTCCTTCAAAAATAAGGACATTTCAATGTGACCCCAAACTTTTGAACGGTAATGTATATATATATCTATCTATATATATATCTACATACAGTCCCGATCAAAAGTTTACATACACTTGTAAAGAACATAATGTCATGGCTGTCTTGAGTTTCCAATCATTTCTACAACTCTTAGTTTTTTGTGATTGGAGCACATACTTGTTGGTCACAAAAAACATTCATGAAGTTTGGTTCTTTTATAAATTTATTATGGGTCTACTGAAAATGTGAGCAAATCTGCTGGGTCAAAAGTATACATACAGCAATGTTAATATGTTGGTTACATGTACCGCTTGTCCCTTTTGGGGTCGCGGGGGGTCGCTGGAGCCTATCTCAGCTGCATTCGGGCGGTAGGTGGGGTACACCCTGGACAAGTCGCCACCTCATCGCAGGCTTCAAGAGGTAGTCGCCTGAAATGGTTTTCACTTCACAGGTGTCATAGTTTTGATGCCTTCGGTGACAATCTACAATGTAAATAAATCTACATGGACAATATTTGGGAGGTGAAATATTTAATCATGTTAGATATAGTGACAGCTTGGTACTGAAAACTTTTTTTTTTTTCTTCTTTCAGAAATCCATCATGAAATCCATACCGGAGACTTGCATAATAATGAACCACATTTATTAACATGTACTGTCCCCTGAAGTCATATGACAATGAAATGGATGACTGCTTGGCTCTTGCATGGATGCTATCAGCCGCTGCAGAGAGGAGGTGGACCTGGTAGAACTGGTCAGCATGGATGAACTCACATTTAGACAAGTTTAGATAAGGACGTCACAACAAGAGGACGTTCTGCACCTGATATGCTTAATGTGAGCCTCACAGTTTGCAGGCTTTTCCTGATACTAGAACTAACCTTTTTGTCAAAGTAGTTTTTTCTACCATATGCATCCGAAAAATCAAGAAAAAAGTTGTTCATGAAAATAACATGGTAAGTCTTGTTTGGGTTAGTTTTCATGCTACTTCCAGGTTTATAAACAAACAGATGGATGCTGTGAAATACAGTTTGAGTCAGGACTCTGTGCAGGCCAGTCAAGTTCATCCACATCAGACTCTGTCATCCATGTCTTTATGGACCTTGTATGGTCCATAAAGACTGGATATACTGGTGCACAGTCATGTTGGGAGAGGAAGGGGCCCGCTCCAAACTGTTCCCACAAGGTTGGGAGCATGGAACTGTCCAAAATGTTTTGGTATCGTGGAGCATTCAAAGTTCCTTTCACTGGAAACAAGGGGCCAAGCCCAATTCCTGAAAAACAACCCCACACCATAATTCCTCCTCCACCAAATTTCACACTCGGCACAATGCAATCCGAAATGTACCGTTCTCCTGGCAACCTCCAAACCCAGACTGGTCCATCAGATTGCCAGATGGAAAAGCGTGATTCATCACTCCAGAGAAGGTGTCTCCACTGCTCTAGAGACCAGTGGCGACATGCTTTACACCACTGCATCCCACGCTTTGCATTGGACTTGGTGATGTATGGTTTAGATGCAGCTGCCCGGCCATGGAAACCCATTCCATGGAGCTCTCTGCGTACTGTACGTGGGCTAATTGGAAGGTCACATGAAGTTTGGAGCTCTGCAGCAACTGACTGTGCAGAAAGTTTACGTGGCCTACCACTTGGTGGCTGAGTTGCTGTTGTTCCCAAACTCTTCCATTTTCTTATAATAAAGCCGACAGTTGACTTTGGAATATTTAGGAGCGAGGAAATTTCACGACTGAATTTGTTGCACAGGTGGCATCCTATGACAGTTCCACGCTGGAAATCATTGAGATCCTGAGCGCGGCCCATTCTTTCACAAATGTTTCTAGAAACAGTCTCCATGCCCAAGTGCTTGATTTTATACACCTGTGGCCGTGATTAGGACACCCGATTCTCATAATTTGGATGGGTGGCCAAATACTTTTGGCAATATAGTGTATGTCAATGCATTTCAAATTTTCACCTATTTTGAATAGGTTCCTACTCGGCCCATTTCCTTCCCCTGTCTAAATGTAAATGGTAAATGGGTTATACTTGTATGGCGTTTTTCTACCTTCAAGGTACTCAAAGCGCTTTGACACTATTTCCACATTCACCCATTCACACACACATTCACACACTGATGGCGGGATCTGCCATGCAAGGCCCTAACCACGACCCATCAGGAGCAAGGGTGAAGTGTCTTGCCCAAGGACACAATGGACGTGACTAGGATGGCTGAAGTCGGGGATCGAACCCGGGACCTTTAATGCTGGCACGGCCACTGTACCAACCGAGTTTGCCGTCCCTATGTAAAGATTTTCTGATATTACATACTTTCTAATAGTAATCCTGCTAATTGTGTCTGACCTCATATTTATTGTTGAAAATTGTCAAAATGGCTGTTTTAAAAGAGTTTATTAAAACAACGTTTGTGGTCGACTGAGTCTAGCGTATCTTCCTGTTTTGCTGCCTGGAATGATTATTAAATACAAAAAATAACTTTGTTACTAAATATTAGTAATGGGTACTAAACTATCAACGCACACACAAAAGTCCCTATTTGGGGCTTTCAATAACACTAAATGATGTTGCTACAATTAAAAAAAACAAAAAACTTTTCTATCTTGTTTGTGTTTTTGTGGCATGCAAGCAACAAGAGGAGAGTAACAATGCACTGCAAAAACTGAAATCTAAGTAAGATTAAATATCTCAAATAAGGGTGATATTTGCTTATTTTCTGTCTGATAAGATAATTCTTCTCACTAAGCAGATTTTATGTTACAGTCTTTTAATTAAGTGTTTTGGTCCTAAATGATCTCAGTAAGATATTACAGCTTGTTGCTGAGATATTATGACCTATATTGAGTAAAACATGCTTGAAACTAGAATATCAACTGTTGCAAAGCTGTGTCATCAACACTCACAAGTTTAAAACTACTTTTTTAAAGTGATTATTTCTTACTTCAAGCATGAAAAAAAAATCATGACTTTGACACAATTGTGTCTTATAATTAAAACAGATGACAGCCAAATGGACTTTGCTGTTTTGTTTTCAATGAAACAATAAGAAATTAAAGCTGCAAGCAGCGATGGACGGGACCGAATTTGAGGGCTCATAAAATCCAAACCGGAGCAGTAATTAAAACTCTTTCATCAACTTTTAATCAGAAGGGTTCAATCTCTCTCCTGTGCTAATTTGAAGCCGACACGACAAACGCGCTCAGAGGACATAATGTTTGTAAAAAGGTGACTGTTTTTACACAACTTTTGTTTTGAAGGGGGAATTGCAAACTTCCTGTTGATTTTTGCTGGGGGTTGTCAGTGTATGGAATCTAGGTCTAAATGAGACCTACATAGAGGTTTTTCTTTCATGTCTCTACGACATTCCTACTGGAAGTTAGAGGCAGTTTTGTCTGTGTTTTCTTCCTAGGGGGCGAGTGAGAAAAAAAAAAAATCAGTCTAAGCCTGGGCCCTTGGAAATAGGGTCCAGACTGAGGCCAAGGGAAAAAAAACCTCATTTCCACAGCACACAAACATGTGTGTAAGATGGAAACATCAAAGAACACAAAGGACATTAAATAAATTAAAAGAGCAGAGCTGATGCAACCAGCCACTTCTACACACAGTCACAAAAGTAAAACAACAACAACAAAAACCATATACACGGTGGTGGCTTTGCGGTGTTCCACGCCGTCGTCTGCTGGGGTGGGGGAAGCATGGCCAGAGACAGGAGCAGACCCAACAAAGCAACCAAGAAAGCCGACTCCACCCTCGGCCGCCCACCAACTCTCGGACAGTTTCCAGTCCGCATGGATGAGGGAGGATACGTCCAATGAGTTACAGTTAAAGATAAAGTACCAATGATTGTCACATACACACATTAGGTGTGGTAAGATTATCCTCTGCGTTTGACCCATCACCCTCACCCCCTGGGAGGTGACAGGAGCAGACCCAACAAAGCAACCAAGAGATCCGACTCCACCCTTGGTGGAGTGAAAGCACACCCTTGTGGTTACCATTACATTCTCTAAAGTCATCAATTATCCATGCCGCTGGTTGCAGACACTCTGGCTGTCTATTTGCTTGGCTTGTCCAATAATGAACGGATGCTCTCCGAATTCCTTCTCTCCTCTTTTCAAAAAGTTTAAACTTACAGACCATGAGAGAGATCTAAGAAGTTCAGAGTTAAAGATGCAACGGAAGTTATAAGATTCCCCTCAAGTATGCATAGAAATGTGCAGAGTGAAAGCGATGGAACAAAGTAACTGTGTTTTCCTGCATGAACTTCCTTCCCGACATTGCAGCTGTCACAGTGCAGGGAATGATAGCGGCTTTTAACCAATGGAATATGTATGGCCCCCTCAATATTCCCCTCATCATGAATATTACAGTGCATATTTGAATAGCGCGGCAAAGATTTGGGACAATAAGTATCCGAATGTTGATGCGTTTGGCTTGACTCTCAACAGTCAGATCTCCAAACTGGCCGTGAGCGAGCCACACCATTTCTCATCAGCCGCCTCGGCAGCCGACTCGCTCGCGGAGGATTCCGATATCTACACAACGCCACGGAGAAATTGGATTACAAACAGGTAAATGCTTCATTTTTTCTCCGCGGCTGACACTTATCCTCCGAATTCCTGGTCCCCGTGGTCATATTGCTTTATTTAGCCGCCTGTGTTCATTCGTCACTCGGGGGTGGGGGAGGCACTGACATGTTTGCCTTGAATGACTGACTGCCCGACTGAGATTTGTACTTGTTTTCTTTACAAAAAAAAAATGGGAAAAGTGCGGAAATTTCAGTTGTGAAATTGTCACACATGCGCAAGTGTAACAGATAACAAATACACATCAGCTTTGTGTTATTAGAATATATCACTGCTGTCCAAAGTGCTACCAGCAGCTTGCTTTTTATTGTCCCTCAAAAACTTTCTACGGACAAAATAAAAAATGTCCGGGATTAAAACATTACACACAAAAAAAGAAACAACAAGAAGAAATTGGAAGAGACACTATACTGTAGAGATGTGAATCTCACGATTCAATTTATCATTCATTATGTTTGTGGTGACAATTCAGTTCAGAATTAACTCTTGATTCAAACCCATTCTTGCAATACATAATATGGAATAAAAATGCTAATATAACCCAGGTGTAGTGTTGTCCCGATACCAATATTTTGGTACTGGTACCAACATTATTTCGATACTTTTCGGTACTTTTCTAAATAAAGGGGACCACAAAAAATGGCATTATTGTCTTTATTTTAACAATAAATCTTAGGGTATATTAAACATGTTTATTATTGCAAGTTTGTCCTTAAATAAAATAGTGAACATACAAGACAACTTGTCTTTTATTAGTAAGTAAACAAACAAAGGCTCTTAATTTAGCTGCTGACATATGCAGTAACATATTGTGTCATTTATCATTCTATTAGTTAGTCAAAATTATTAAGGGCAAGTGGTAGAAAATTAAATATTAATCTACTTGTTTATTTACTGTTAATATCTGCTTACTTTCTCTTTTAACATGTTCTGTTTACACTTCTGTTAAAATGTAATAATCACTTATTCTTCTGTTGTTTGATATTTTACATTAGTTTTGGATGATACCACAAATTTGGGTATCAAGCCGATACCAAGTAGTTACAGGATCATACATTGGTCATATTCAAAATCTTCATGTGTCCAGGGACATATTTCGTGAGTTTATAAACATAATATAAATAAATGTGATGCCAAAAAATATCGAAGTAATCATAGTAGTACCGACTAGATACGCTACTGTACTTGGTATCATTACAGTGGATGTTATGTGTAGCTCCACCAATAGCGTTTGTTTACATTTCGACGCCGGTAGTGAAGCATGTTTAGCTATTCCTCGTCCTGCAGGGATGATACTTGTAAGAGACTTACTTTATTTGTCGGTATGGAGGCAAATATTAGTGATTTAGAAGTAGCTAACCGGCGGACCGGTACTTTTCAGAGGCAGTATAGTATCGAATATGATTCAGTAGTATCGCGGTACTATACTAATACCTGTATACCGTACAACCCTACCCAGGTGTGTCCAAACTTTTTCCAGCGAGAGCCATTTACATAAAACTTGAAGGATGTTGGAGCCACTTTGATACATTTTGTTCAATAAAGATACTAAAACCAAAACAAAACATCCACATCTTAGCTCAGCCAACAAAACAAATTAGTTTAATATCCAATCCAACCCGCTTTAGGTATTTAATTTATTCTAATTATTATTTAGTCTTATTTCCCCGCCAACTAAAACCTTTTCAAGGGCTTTAGCATGCTCAAAAAGTTAACATGACTGTGTTTTTTGGGGGCCACAAATGGCCCCTGGGGCCGCAATTAAGACACCTTTGACATGACCTTTTCAAAACAGGTTACAAAAGCTCATCTTGGTTGCTGGCGTATGCCGAGTACACACAGCGAGTAAGCACGGATAAGGCATAACAAACATCTAATTAAAAGTGAATTCTTCAATTATTCTTTTTTTTATTCAATTAAAAAAAAAATCAAAAATCAATTTGGAATTGGAATATTTTGGATGTGAATCCATTTTTTTTGAGCAGCAATTCAGAGTTTATTTCCGATTCAACATGATTCTCCATTCAAACCAATTCCCGCAATACTTTATTTCTCAAAAAAATAAAAATAAATACAATTTAAAAAAATAGTATACAACTTTATTTCTTTAACCATCTTCTGGTTACTGACGGACATGGAGTAAACATGGAGATGGCTTAGCATTGATTCATTGACCTGTGTTGTATTGGTTTTAGTCACTTTATTACACAAAATGTATCATCATGTATCATGCTGTCTCCTAGATTTTTTAAAAACAATCCTCTGACGAGGACGGTGGCGTTGTCGGAAGACCCACTAGAGAGGATGGTGGCGTTGGAAAAACCAAGTTGGGAGGATGGAGGCGTCGGAAAAACCAAGTTGGGAGGATGGTGGCATCAAAAAAACCAAGTTGGGAGGATGGTGGAGTCCAAAAAACCAAGTTGGGAGGATGGTGGTGTCGGCAAACCCAGAACGGTGGCGTTGTCGGAAGACCCCCTTGAGAGGATGGTGGCATCTGAAAAAACAGTTGGGAGGATGGTGGGGTCGGAAAAACCAAGTTTGGAGGATGGTGGCACCGGAAAAACCAAGTTGAGAGGATGGTGGCGTCGGAAAACCAAGTTGGGAGGATGAGGGCATCGGAAAAAACAAGTTGGGAGGATGATGGCGTCAAAAAAATCAAGTTGGGAGGATGGTGGCGTCGGCAAACCCAGAACGGTGGCGTTGTCGGAAGACCCACTTGAAAAGAAGGTGGTATCGGAAAACAAAGTTGGGAGGATGGTAGGGTGGGAAAAAAACCTAGTTTTGAGGATGGTGGCGTCGGGAAACCCACTTGAAAGAATGGTGGCCTCGGAAAACCAAGTTGGGAGGATCGTGGCATCGGAAGACCCACTTGAAAGAATGGTGGTGTCGGAAAACCAAGTTGGGAGGATGGTGACGTTGGAAGACCCACTTGAAAGAATGGTGGCGTCAGAAAAAACAAGTTGGGAGGATAGTGGCATCGGAAGACCCACTTGAAAGAATGGTGGCGTCGGAAAACCAAGTTGGAAGGATGGTGACATCGGAAAAACCAAGTTGAGAGGATGGTGGCTTGGGCAAACCCACTTGAAATAATGGTGGGTTCGGAAAACCAAGTTGGGAGGATGGTGGCATCGGAAAAAACAAGTTGGGAGGATGGTGGCATCAGGAAACCCACTTGAAAGAATGGTGGCGTTGGAAAACCAAGTTGGGAGGAGGGTGGCGTCGGAAAAACCAAGTTGGGAGGATGGTAGCATCAGAAAAAACAAGTTGGGAGGATGGGGGCGTCGGGAAACCCACTTGAAAGAATGGTGGCGTCGGAAAACCAAGTTGGGAGGATCGTGGCGTCTGAAGACCCACTTGAAAGAATGGTGGCGTCGGAAAACCAAGTTGGAAGGATGGTGACATCGGAAAAACCAAGTTGAGAGAATGGTGGCTTGGGCAAACCCACTTGAAATAATGGTGGGGTCGGAAAACCAAGTTGGGAAGATGGTGGCGTCTGCAAACCCACTTGAAAGAATGGTGGCGTTGGAAAACCAAGTTGGGAGGATGGTGACATCGGAAAAACTAAGTTAAGAGGCTGGTGGCGTGGGCAAACCCACTTGAAAGAAGGGTGGGGTCGGAAAACCAAGTTGGGAGGATGGTGGCGTCGGCAAACCCACTTGAAAAAATGGTGGGGTCGGAAAACCAAGTTGGGAGGATGGTGGCGTCGAAAAACCAAGTTGGGAGGATGGTGGCGTCGGGAAACCCACTTGAAAGAATGGTGGCGTCGGAAAACCAAGTTGGGAGGATGGTGGCGTCGGCAAACCCACTTGAAAAAATGGTGGGGTCGGAAAACCAAGTTGGGAGGAGGGTGGCCTCGAAAAACCAAGTTGGGAGGATGGTGGCGTCGGGAAACCCACTTGAAAGAATGGTGGCGTCGGAAAGCCAAGTTGGGAGGATGGTGACGTCGGAAAAACCAAGTTAAGAGGCTGGTGGCTTGGGCAAACCCACTTGAAAGAAGGGTGGGGTCGGAAAACCCAGTTGGGAGGATGGTGGCAATGGCAAACCCACTTGAAAAAATGGTGGGGTCGGAAAACCAAGTTGGGAGGATGGTGGCGTCGAAAAACCAAGTTGGGAGGATGGTGGCGTCGAGAAACCCACTTGAAAGAATGGTGGCATCGGAAAACCAAGTTGGGAGGATGGTGACGTCAGAAAAACCAAGTTAAGAGGCTGGTGGCTTGGGCAAACCCACTTGAAAGAAGGGTGGGGTCGGAAAACCAAGTTGGGAGGATGGTGGCGTCGGCAAACCCACTTGAAAAAATGGTGGGGTCGGAAAACCAAGTTGGGAGGATGGTGGCGTCGGCAAACCCACTTGAAAAAATGGTGGGGTCGGAAAACCAAGTTGGGAGGATGGTGGCGTCGAAAAACCAAGTTGGGAGGATGGTGGCATCGGGAAACCCACTTGAAAGAATGGTGGCGTCGGAAAACCAAGTTGGGAGGATGGTGGCGTCGGGAAACCCACTTGAAAGAATGGTGGCGTCGGAAAACCAAGTTGGGAGGATGGTAGCATCGGAAGACCCACTTGAGAGTATGGTGGCGTCAAAAGTGGAGACAGGTTTAAATAGCCTTCTAACACCAGGTGAGATAACCGATGCCCACAAACCGCAGGCGAGGAGGGAAGCGCTCAGAAAGAGAGTAAAGCTACTGAAAACAGAATGCAAACAAAACAGGAAGTGGAACCAAAAGAAGGGCGCAAATCAGGAAGTGAACCCCCCAAAAAACCCTGAAAGACACTCTTAAACTAAACAAAGATGATGAAATGGGTCATAACACAAGAGGAGCTTTTATAACATGTTTTGAAAAGGTTTTATTATAATTGATATACCAAGTAATATCTTACAAGAGCCGTGTTGAATCGAGAATTGATTCTGAATCAAACCCTCACCCCAAGAATCGGAATCGAATCAAATCCTAAGATGCAAAAAGAATCCCACTTCTAAAGTTTGGCCACCCTTCGATTAAACGGACTATGTTCAAACATTCAAACTTTGTCTCATAGCATTATGCCTTTTTCTTGTTTCTATCCTGTGTGGTCCAACATTCTCTTTCATAATATTTTAGTAACAAGATGCATGTGATGGACCAATAATAAACAAGCTGTGGACCACAGATGGCCCCCTGACCATACTTCACACACCCATGGCGTATTATGTATCTGTGAAGTGCTGCAGATGACTCACCTGGGTTCAAGCTGAAATGTCACCGCTTGCTGTTGCTTTTCACCACATTTGAAGAATCTCATTATCCCTGGCTTGTGTTTTCTTTTGGAGTCTTATTTTTTTTCCCATATACGCGAACATCGCAAGGTCTTGGAGGTGAGCAGGAGAGAAGACCAATTAGTGGGATTGCAAGAGAAATGAGCTTGACAGTCAAATGTAGGCTACGATGTACTCAAAATCTATATTACTGGAAATCAAAATCAGCCACATCCTCAATTAGACAGTAGGCCATTTGTGCGCAGAGAATAAATGGAAATACAAACATGATTAGGTATCTAAAAATGAGGTAAAAGAAATCACACATCATCATATGCATTTGAAAATGAGGGAAATTTACCGCAAAATGGGGAAAATAATTGATGTACACAAGCAACATTTCGGAGGATTGCTCGTGAAAAGACCTAACTTCCTGCTAGTTTTGTTCTGATACCAATATTTTGATTATTTCCGGTACTTTTTTAAATAAAGGGGACCACAAAAAATTGCATTACTGGCTTTATTTTAACCAAAAATCTTACGAAACATTAAACATATGTTTATTATTGCAAGTTTGTCCTTAAATAAAACAGTGAACATACAAGACAACTTGTCTTTTAGTAGTAAGTAAACAAACAAAGGCTCCTAATTTAGCTGCTGAAATATACAGTAATATATTTAATAATTTTCCATTCTATTATTTTGTCAAAATCATTAAGGACAAGTGGTAGAAAATTAATTATTAATCTAAATGTTCATTTACTGTTAATATCTGCTTACTTTGTCTTTTAACATGTTCTATCTACACTTCTGTTAAAATGTAATAATCACTTAATCTTCTGTTGTTTGATACTTTACATTAGTTTTGGATGATACCACAAATTTGGGAATCAATCCGATACCAAGTAGTTACAGGATCATACATTGGTCATATTCAAAGTCCTCATGTGTCCAGGGACATAGTTCTTGCGTTTATAAACATAATATACATTTTTTTAAAAACAAAAGAAGATGTTGTTCTGCCAATATATATATATATATATATATATATATATATATATATATATATATATATATATATATATATATATATATATATATATATATATATATATATATATATACACACACACATATATATATATATATATATATATATATATATATATATATATATATATATATACATATATATATATATATATATATATATATATATATATATATATATATATATATATATATCAGGAAGAAGGAACACAATAAACTTGAGAAGTACCAAGTGTTGAAAGACCAGCTGGAACGGATGTGGAAGGTAAAGGCTAGCGTGGTCCCCGTGGTAGTGGGGGCGCTCGGAGCAGTAACCCCCAAACTGGAGAGTGGCTCCCACAGAACCCAGGAACAACATCTGCCTCAGTCCAGAAAAGCGCAGTCCTCGGAACAGCCAAGATACTGCGCAGAACCCTCAAACTCCCAGGCCTCTGGTAGAGGACCCGAGCTTGAGGGTGACACAGATACCACCCCCCACCCGGGGTGAGAAGGAGATTTTTTTTATTATATATATATATATATATATATATATATATATATATATATATATATATATATATATATATATATATATATATATATATATATATATATATATAATATCGCCGTAATCAAAAATACGCTACTGTACTTGGTATCATTACAGTGGATGTTAGGTGTAGATCCACCAATGGCGTTTGTTTACATTCTGACGCCGGTGAGCTACGGTGTGTAGTGAAGCACTGACTGGTACTTTTTAGAGGCGGTATAGTACCCGAATATGATTCATTAGTATCGCGGTACTATACTAATACCGGTATAC
>NC_084744.1:45409610-45429610 GCF_033978785.1 Entelurus aequoreus
AAATAAAAAATCGATTTTTAAAAAAATGAGAATCGATTCTGAATCGCACAACGTCAGAATCGCGATTCGAATTCGAATCAATTTTTTCCCCCACCCCTGATATATATATATATATATATATATATATATATATATATATATATATATATATATATATATACATATATACATATGTGTATATATATATATATATATATATATATATATATATATATATATATATATATATATATATATATATATATATATATATATATATGTATATATGTATATATATATATATATATATATATATATATATATATATATATATATATATATATATATATATATATATATATATATATATATATTCCAAGCCCGATGATTTCACGTTATCGATGGGAAAATGCATTTTTAGACAATATGATTTGCCTGAGCGGCTGGGAGACACCGAGCGGTAGAAAATGGATTACAAAGGACAGATTTTAAAAAATGATAATTAAAAAAAACCAAAAAACATTTTAATTGTAATTTTTCTTTTTTTTTTTACTTGGGACTTCCCGCGGGCCGGATTTTGGACGCTGGCGGGCCAGATTCGGCCCGCGGGCCGTAGTTTGGGGACCCCTGATTTAAGCTATTGGTGGTTTGCAAAAAATAAAACTCAGACTTTGAATTCTTGACAAGAGAAGTAAAGCAATGTGTGAGCGGTCTAAAAATCATTGAGTCAGCCTGGGATTTGGTATTTCTAGCCTTGGCCCACGCAGCATCCCTTTCTCTTAGTAGACTGGACAGTTCAAGAGAGAACCAAGAATTATTTTTACCTTTTACTCTGAATTTACACAGAGGTGCATGTTTGTTTGAATAATTATAATAGGGATAAATGCATCGTGAAAATATTTCAAAGCCAACTCAACATCACTAAAAAGACTGATCCTGGACCAATCAAAGAGCCATACATCATGATAAAAAGCCTGCTCACAAAATGTTTTGTAGCTTAGCTTGCCTAACAGTGGGGATAACACAGTAGTCACTCAAATCATTTGCAAATATACCAACATCAGAATATTTATGAGGAGAATTTGTTAAAAAAAAGATCTAAAAGAGAAGATTTCTCTGGGCTGTGTAAGATTAAAAGAGTCACAGATTGACTTAAAACCATCAAAGACAGACGACAGCCACATTGATTACAGCAGTGTTTTCCAACCACTGTGCACACTAGTGTACCGTGAGATATTGTCTGGTGTGTCGTGGGAGATTATCTAATTTCACCTAATTGGGTTAAAAATATTTTTTGCAAACCAGTAATCATAATCCGTAAATGTGCCGTTGTTGAGTGTCTGTACTGTCTAGAACTCTGCAGAGTAACCGTGTAATATTATTCCATACCAGTAGGTGGCAGCAGGTAGCTAATTGCTTTGTACATGTCAGGAACGACGACAGTGGTTTGCAGGTATAAAGGTGTCTAATGAAAAGGCATTGAAGCTTAGGGATGGCTATGCAAAACTAAAACTGAACTGGCTGCAAAGTAAACAAAAACAGAATGCTGGACGAAAGCAAAGAGTTACAGCGTGTGGAGCAGACGGCGTCCACAAAGTACATCCGTAAATGACATGACAATCAACCACAAAACAGGAGCGTAAGACAGGGACTAAAACACTACACACAGGAAAACACCAAAAAACTCAAAACAAGTCAGGATGTGATGTGACAGGTGGTGACAGTACACCTACTTTGAGACGAGCTATAGTGATGCCTGGTTGGTTATGGTTTGAATTCATATCAAACAATTGCCAGAACGACTTTTTACTGTCAATATCAGCTGTTGAGTTTCATTTTTTTAATGTTTTCTGCTGGTGGGGTGCCTCAGAATTTTTTCAATGAAAAAAAATGTGCCTTGGCTCAGAACAGTTTGAAAAACACTGGATTACAGCATATGTAATGTTAAACAAACAAAAAAAAAAAGGTTGCCCCACCAGCCATGAACTTTGAACGACAACTGCACTTAAAAAAAAAAAAAATGTTGTTTATTTTTATTCACAATCCTTAAGTCAGACAAGAACACGTCTTTCTTTTATGTTAAATGTTAAACCAGAACTTTTAATTTTTGCGCTTGAACATAAGGAGGATTAGCTACAACCTTTGGAAGCTGAGTGATAAGCATATTTAGCAAGTAGCACTATTGCTAAGTGCTAAACAAGAAATACAAACTATGAACATAATAAAACAAACACTTACTGCACAATGCCTGCTCTCACTGGAATGCCGGCTGATGGGATGTTTATGTCTTTCAGCACAAGACATGTGTTCCCCGTTTCAATGAAGAAATGTGAAATCCTGAATGAATGATATAATGCCCTTGTTCTAGACCAAAAATCACTTCATATTCTCTACTGCTCACTAGTGTTACATTTCTGAGTCATTGTGTAGAAATATGGGAAACAACTACAAAAGTGTGCTTCATTCACTAACTAACTTTGTTACAAAAAAATTAGAATAACACATAATGTTGGATATAGAGAACAGACAAACCCTTTATTTATTTAATCACAAGTATTGAAATTCAACAATTTGGTGCATTTGCAAACAGCTAAAATGATGTATAAAGCAAACTATAACCTGCTACTCAAGAATGTACAACAATTATTCTCAATAAAAGAGGAGAAATATAACCTCAGAGGAAAATCTAATTTAAAACGTACAACACTTAAAACCTTTAGCATATTAGTAAATGGAATTAAATTATGGAACGGATTAAACATAGAAATCCAACAAAGCACCAATATGATTCAGTTTAAGAGACTGTTCAAACAACAAGTGTTCACAAAGTACACAGAACAAGAAATATGATAAACATCTTGAACCCTTTTTCTTTTTTTTTATTGAGACAAAGATTATTTATGTATTCAATATTTGTTTGCTTACTAAGGGATATTATTTATTTATTATTTATCTGTTCACTGTTCTGTTACAGAGAACAAGGAAATTGGATACAATTGCTATGGTATGAAAAGGGGTAGGATTAAATAAGCTCTGCTTCTTCCTACATCTTTTCGGACGTGCTGTAATGAAGCAACTGGAAATGTGTGATGAATCACATTGTATCGTGTGCATGTTCCACATAAACTGAAACTGAAACTGAACTTCTAGATATACAAATCTTAATTTAGGATTGTATGTCTATGCAGCTAGTTAACTCGTTTTTAGTATTTTCTTTATGCAACTCTAGTCTTTTTTATCTCACATTTTGACGTGTAGGTGTGTGTGTGTGCTTGTGTGCGTGTTCTTGTATTTCTACCCTTCTTGAGACATCCACAAGGAAAAGTACCGTCCATATGAGGACCGGTGAACAAGTTAGGACATAAATCATGGTTCCCAAAAAAATTGCTATGATATACAAATCTTAATTTAGGATTGTATCTCTATGCAGATAGTTAACCAGTTTTTAGAACTAAAAAAAAATGCAAATCTAGTCTTTTTATCTCACATTTTGATGCGTGTGTGTGTGTGTGTTCTTGTATTTTTACCCTTCTTGAGACATCAACAATGAAAAGTACCGTCCATGTGAGGACCGTATGTCAATGCAGCTAGTTAACTAGTTTTTAGTATTTGTTTAATGGCAATCTAGTCTTTTTACCTCACATTTTAACGCGTGTGTGCGTGCATGTGTGTGTGTGTGTGTGTGTGTGTGTGTGTGTGTGTGCGTGTTCTTGTATTCCTACCCTTCTTGAGACATCAACAAGGAAAAGTACCGTCCTTATGAGGACCGGTGAACAAGTTAGGACATACTGTCAATCATGGTTCCCAAAAAATTGCTATGGTATGAAAAGGGGTAGGATTAAATAAGTTCTGCTTCTTCCTACTCCTTTTCGGACGTGCTGTAATGAAACAACCGGGATTGTGTGATGCATTACATTGTATCGCGTGCATGTTCCAAATAAACTGAAACTGAATTTCTAGATATACAAATATTAATTCAGGATTTAAGAATTTAAGTGTGTGCGAATGCATGTCTTTGCAGCTAGTTAACTCGTTATAGTATTTTTTTTATTGCAAATCTAGTCTTTTTATCTCACATTTTGACGCGTGTGTGTGTGTGTGTGTGTGTGTGTGTGTGTGTGTGTGTGTGTGTGTGTGTGTGTGTGTGTGTGTGCGTGTGCGTGTGTGTTCTTGTATTTCTACCCTTCTTGAGACATCAACAAGGAAAAGTACCGTCCATATGAGGACCGGTGAACAAGTTAGGACATAAATCATGGTTCCCAAAAAATTGCTATGGTATGAAAAAGGGTAGGATTAAATAAACTCTGCTTCTTCCTACTCCTTTTCAGATGTGCTGTAATGAAACAACCAGAATAGTGTGATGCATCACATTGTATCGCGTGCATGTTCCACATAAACTAAAACTGAATTTCTAGATATACAAATCTTAATTTAGGATTGTATGTCTATGCAGCTAGTTAACTAGTTTTTAGAATAAAAAAAAATGCAAATCTAGTCTTTTTATCTCACATTTTGATGCGTGTGTGTGTGTGTGTGTGTGTGTGGTCTTGTATTTTTACCCTTCTTGAGACATCAACAATGAAAAGTACCGTCCATGTGAGGACCGTATGTCAATGCAGCTAGTTAGCTAGTTTTTAGTACTTTTTTAATGCAAATCTAGTCTTTTTACCTCACATTTTGACATGGGTGTGGGTGCGTTTGTGTGTGTTCTTGTATTTCTACCCTTCTTGAGACATCAACAAGGAAATGTACGACCCATATTAGGACCGTTGAACGAGTTAGGACATAAATCATGGTTCCCAAAAAATTGCAATGGTATGAAAAAGGGTAGGATTAAATAAGCTCTTCCTACTCCTTTTCGGACGTGCTGTAATGAAACAACCGGAAATTGTGTGATGCATCACATTGTATCGCGTGCATGTTCCACATAAACTGAAACTGAAACTGAATTTCTAGATATACAAATCTTAATTTAGGATTTAAGAATTTAAGTGTTTGCGATTGCATGTCTATGCAGCTAGTTAACTCGTTTTAGTATTTTTTTAAATGCAAATCTAGTCTTTTTATCTCACATTTTGACGCGTGTGTGTTTGTGTGGGTGTGTGTGTGTGTGTGTGTGTGTGTGTGTGTGTGTGTGTGTGTGCGTGTGTTCTTGTATTTCTACCCTTCTTGAGACATCAACAAGGAAAAGTACCGTCCATATGAGGACCGGTGAACAAGTTAGGACATACTGTCAATCATGGTTCCCAAAAAACATTGCTATGGTATGAAAAGGGGTAGGATTAAATAAGCTCTGCTTCTTCCTACTCCTTTTCGGACGTGCTGTAATGAAACAACCGGAATTGTGTGATGCATCACATTGTATCGCGTGCATTTTCCACATAAACTGAAACTGAAACTGAATTTCTAGATATACAAATCTTAATTTAGGATAGTATGTCTATGCAGGTAGTTAACAAGTTTTTAGTATTTTTTTAATGCAAATCTAGTCTTTTTACCTCACATTTTAACGCGCGTGTGCGTGCGTGTGTGTGTGTGTGTGTGTGTGTGCGTGTTCTTGTATTTCTACCCTTCTTGAGACATCAACAAGGAAAAGTACCGTCCATATGAGGACCGGTGAACAAGTTAGGACATAAATCATGGTTCCCAAAAAATTGCTATGGTATGAAAAGGGGTAGGATTAAATAAGCTCTGCTTCTTCCTACTTCTTTTCGGACATGCTGTAATGAAACAACCGGAATTGTGTGATACATCACATTGTATCGCGTGCATTTTCCACATAAACTGAAACTGAAACCGATCTGAACACAAGCAAGTAGTGTGGCCAAAAAGACTAACAATTAACTGCCTAATTGATGGGTCATTTTCCTCATAAACGCAGCCTGGCAGTGCGTGTGTTATCTACTCGCATCTCGCCCAAATAAAACTTATACCCCCCTCCAACCTCCCCAAGCCTTATCATTTCCTATCCGCTGTCATTTTTCAGCTCATATAGCAGACAACGCCGTAAACCTTTCCCTTGATAAAGGCTGGGAGTTGGCAAGATGGAGAAGTTCAGGCGAGTGGCAGTAAACTTTACAATCACCTTTGGGCTGCCACAGCCGTTCAGAGGAGGAGCGCTCCATCGCATCTCCGCACCATCTCCACTCGGCTCTGGCAGACTTGGGTGAACTCGGGGGCCTTGATTTGATTGGTGCAGCCTTGAATCATAAGCTTTAATTGCACCTGACATTTAAAGCTTCTCTCTGGTATTTAAAGCAGTGTACAGGTGTGGCTCATTACGGAGAGAGAGAGAGGGGGGTGGGGGGTTACAAATGGGGAGTGGGGGATTGTCTGATTTCTCTCATTGCTGGGCTGGTGGCAATGACTTAAGTCATCACGCCGCCTGTCACCGGCTGTGACCTGCCAGGGTCGGTCGGAGCAGATTTAAAGACTACGAGGTCACGTCTTCTGCTATGAGGACCCTGAAAAAAACTCCGTAGAACCTTTTAAACCGTACAAAAATAAACTTTACAACCTCTGGAGCTGAACACAATCTGTTCCGGGATGCTGGTCGACGTTCTGGTGTGTTAAATGTTTATGTTTTTGTTCATTATCTCAGTGTTTTTCAACCTTTTTTGAGGCAAGGCACATTTTTTTTCATTGAAAAAATCCAGAGGCACACCACCAGCTGAAATCATAAAAAAACGAGGTAACACTTTAGTATGGGGAACACATCCATCCATCCATCCATTTTCTACCGCTTATTCCCTTCGGGGTCGCGGGGGGCGCTGGAGCCTATGCAAATTAGTAACATATTGGCTATTAATTAGTCATTATTAGGTACTTATTAAGTACTTATTAAGTAATGATTAAGTACTTATTAATGCCTTATTCTGCATGGCCTTATTATACAACCAGTAAGCCATTAACTAAGAGTCTTCCCTAACCCTTACCCTAATCCTAACCCTAACCCCAACCTCAACCCTAACCCAGCCCTAAACCCAACCCTAACCCTAACACTGACCCTAACTCTAACCCTGTGTTAATAAGCAACTAATTAATAGTGCATATGTTCCCCATACTAAAGTGTTACCAAAAACGAAACTCAGTTGACAGGAAAAAGTCGTCGTTGGATATGAATTTAAAGCATAACCAAGCATGCATCACTATAGCTCTTGTCTCAAAGTAGGTGTACTATCACCACCTGTCACATCACACCGTGACTTATTTTGACTTTTTTGGTGTTTTCCTGTGTGTAGTGTTTTTACTTCTTGTCTTGCACTCCTATTTCTGTGTTTTCCTGTAGCAGTTTCATGTCCTCCTTTGAGCGATATTTCCCGCATCTACTTTGTTTTAGCAATCAAGAATATTTCAGGTTTTGTATCCTTCTTTGTGGGGACATTGTTGATTGTCATGTCAATTTCGGATGAACATTGTGGACGTTGTCTTTGCTCCACAGTAAGTCTTTGCTGTCGTCCAGCGTTCTGTTTTTGTTTACTTTGTAGCCAGTTCAGTTTTAGGTTCGTTCTGCATAGCCTTCCCTAAGCTTCAATGTCTTTTCTTAGGGGCACTCTCCTTTTGTTTATTTTTGGTTTAAGCATTAGACACCTTTTTACCTGCACCCTGCCTCCCGCTGTTCCTGACATCTACAAAGCAATTAGTTATCGGTTACCACCTACTGATATGGAAGAGTATTACACGGTTACTCTGCCGAGCTGTGGACAGCACCGACACTCAACAATACATCATTTGCAGACTATAATTACTGGTTTGCAAAAAATATTTTTAACCCAAATAGGTGAAATTAGATAATCTCTCCCACGGCACACCAGATTGTATCTCGCAGCACACTAGTGTGTTGCAGCACAATGGTTGAAAAACACTGCATTAACTGGCAGGTTAGAGTGTCCGCCCTGAGATCGGTAGGTCGTGAGTTCAAACCCCGGCCGAGTCATACCAAAGACTATACAAAATGGGACCCATTACCTCCCTGCTTCGCACTCAGCATCAAGAGTTGGAATTGGGGGTTAAATCACCAAAAATGATTCCCGGGAGCAGCCACCGCTGCAGCTCACTGCTCTCCTCACCTCCCAGGGGGTGATCAAGGGTGAAGGGTCAAATGCTGAGAATAATTTTGCCACACCTAGTGTGCAATGACAATCATGGGTACTTTAACTTTAACTTAATAAAGGTATAAACTAGGACCGTGGTTTTCAAACTTCTTTCATCAATTACCACGTTGGAAAAAACTTGTCTCTCCAAGTATCGCCTTAACTTAGACTTAGACTTACACAAACATACATATACACATACTGTACATATACAAGTACATATACATACATACAATCATGCATATAATCACTTTTCATCAAACATATATTAACGTTGTTACCCTTGGGTGAACTGGGTAACACATGGCACACTGACAGAGCTTAACCTATTGTTACTATAACAATCTACAAGGTTAATACAGTTGGCTTCTCTTTCTTCCCCTCTATGTATCTGCTTTCTTTTGTATGTCAAGTTATCATTACATATATGTATTGTTGCATTTAAACAATTGTATTGTTGATAATAGAGGTAATTATTGTTAATATTCATTATCAATAGTGCTATTTATATTGTTATTAGTATTGCTAAATTTGTAGTGTCATAATGTTCATTGTCATTTATGTGTTATTATTTATTTCACTAACTGCTTCTTTGCTGTCACTTTTACCATCATATTTGTACATATCCTATTTGCTGATGTTGTTCTATTGTTGTTGTTGTTATTGTTGTGTTTGATGTTGTTGTTGTCTCTCTGTCTTATCCCCTCTTGTCCCCACAATTCTCCCCCGTCTTCCTTTTTTTCCCCCTCTTTCCATCCCCTCCTGCACCAAATAATAATATAATTACATTTAATAAAGTCAAATACAAAAAAGGCGACAAGAGTGAGAAGCCTGGCATTGCATGCTGTTAACTAGTGTGTTGTACTCTGGTGTGTAACTTGACACTGCAACTCTGAGTGAGTCTTGCAGATGTGCATCAGTGAGGCGTGTTCTGTGTTTGTTCTTGATGAAGTTCATGTCAGAAAAGGCTGATTCACAAAGATAAGATTTTTCCTCATTGTTTGCGGAACCTTCTTAATCTTTTGGACATATTTTCACAGCAATCTGGCCTTAAGCTTAATTATGATACATGTAAAATGTTAAGGATCGGAAATCTAAAGGGAACGTCCTTTCGAATGGAATGCAAAGTGCCTGTTTTGTGGACAGATGGACCAGTTCAATCAATCAATCAATCAATGTTTATTTATATAGCCCTAAATCACAAGTGTCTCAAAGGGCTGTACAAGCCACAACGACATCCTCGGTACAGAGCCCACATACGGGCAAGGAAAAACTCACCCCAGTGGGACGTCGGTGAATGACTATGAGAAACCTTGGAGAGGACCGCATATGTGGGTAACCCCCCCCCTCTAGGGGAGACCGAAAGCAACGGATGTCGAGTGGGTCTGACATAACATTGTAAAAGTCCAGTCCACAGTGGATCCAACACATCAGCGGGAGTCCAGTCCACAGCGGGGCCAACAGGAAACCATCCCGAGCGGAGACGGGTCAGCAGCGCAGAGATGTCCCCAACCGATGCACAGGCTAGTGGTCCACCCGGGGTCCCGGCTCTGGACAGCCAGCACTTCATCCATGGCCACCGGACCTATGCAACTCCCCCTCGCAAGGGACAGGGGAGAAGAGGAGAGAAGAAAAGAAACGGCAGATCAACTGGTCTAAAAAAGGGGGGGTCTATTTAAAGGCTAGATTATACAAATGAGTTTTAAGATGGGACTTAAATGCTTCTACTGAGGTAGCATCTCTAACTGTTACCGGGAGGGCATTCCAGAGTACTGGAGCCCGAATAGAAAACGCTCTATAGCCCGCAGACTTTTTTTTGGCTCTGGGAATCACTAATAAGCCGGAGTTCTTTGAACGCAGATTTCTTGTCGGGACATATGGTACAATACAATCGGCGAGATAGGCTGGAGCTAAACCGTGTAATATTTTATACGTAAGTAGTAAAACCTTAAAGTCGCATCTTAAGTGCACAGGAAGCCAGTGCAAGTGAGCCAGTATAGGCGTAATATGATCAAACTTTCTTGTTTTTGTCAAAAGCCTTGCAGCCGCATTTTGTACCAACTGTAATCTTTTAATGCTAGACATAGGGAGGCCCGAAAATAATACGTTACAGTAATCGAGACGAGACGTAACGAACGCATGAATAATGATCTCAGCGTCGCTAGTGGACAAGATGGAACGAATTTTAGCGATATTACGGAGATGAAAGAAGGCCGTTTTAGTAACACTCTTAATGTGTGACTCAAACGAGAGAGTTGGGTCGAAGATAATACCCAGATTCTTTACCGAGTCTCCTTGTTTAATTGTTTGGTTGTCAAATGTTAAGGTGGTATTATTAAATAGATGTTGGTGTCTAGCAGGACCGATAATCAGCATTTCCGTTTTCTTAGCGTTGAGTTGCAAAAAGTTAGCGGACATCCATTGTTTAATTTCATTAAGACACGCCTCCAGCTGACTACAGTCCGGCGTGTTGGTCAGCTTTAGGGGCATGTAGAGTCAGTTAACATACTTGGTGTTGTTGTCCCAGAAAATCTGGAAGATCTAGGCTCAGTAAATTATGATAATCGACTAAGAAAGCTGGACACAATTATGCAATTATGGAAAGGGAAATCCCTAACCTTGTATGATAAAATGTCTATTGCCAACTCGTTAATTATTCCTCAATTTATTTATTTGTTTTTGTCATTACCAGCTCCATCACAAAACTTTTTTAAGATTTATGAGCGGAGGGTCTTCGATTTTGTCTGGAACGGCAAACCAGAAAAGATTAAAAGAAAGGTTTTGTACAAAGAGTGTGAATATGGGGGCCTGAATCTTCTCAACCTTGAAGCTATGTGTCTGTCTTTAAAAGCATCAATTGTTCCAAATATGTATTTAAACATTGAGTGGTACACAAATGTCCTGTTGGACAAAAAACATGTACTGTATCAAAAGAAATTGTATCCTTTTTTACAAGTGATCCCCTCCCAGAGAGTCTGCTGGGAAACATAAAGGAAACAATCCACTCATAGTGGTGTTTTCAATTTTATGTGCCAGAAAAAAGAGACGATATTTTGCAGCAGTTAATATGGATGAACTGAATTGTAATAGATGGAAAGCCTTTCTTTTGGAAAAATATGTTTGAAAGAGGAATCATTTTTGTCAATGATATTATCAATGAGAATGGTACAATTATGAAGTATGATGAATTTAGAGCTATGTATGGTGATGCTTGCTCAAGCTTTTCATTTTATCAACTAACTGGAGTAATTGGGAAAAGATGGAAACAATGAATTATGGAACTACTAAATTATTAGTTTGTAAACCTCTAATAAGAAATTCTAGTTGGCAAAAAGGAACTAAAATAAATAGAAAAATATATAATTTGTATTTAATAAAGAAATCTTTGAAGGCTGCCTCATACAACACAAATGGAAAATGGGAGGACTTTTTTGACTGCCCGTTGCCATGGGATGCCATATTCAAACTAATCTATAAAACCACTATCGATGTGCAAAATCGTTATTTTCAAATTAAAATTATTTATAACTTCTTACCCACAGGGAAAATGTTAAAATGATGGAATATGACAGAGTCAGATGATTGCCGATTTTGTTGTCAGGAGTCTGAATCCACCCTGCATTTGTTTTGGTATTGTCATATTGTGTCTTTGTTTTGGGTGGAAGTTGAAAAAATGTGTTTAAGGATTGGTTTGTTTATGAAGCTTAATGTGGTTTCTGTTATTTTAGGAGAGTTCATTGACAATCATGATTTAGTCAATTTAATTATAGTACTCAGTAAAATGTTTATTTTTAAGGCCAAAAACTGATATTCACTTAGTATTACTTTCTTTAAAACATTTATTCAGTATTTTCTAACTTTAGAAAGTTACATGGTTGAAAACGATAATGATGCCAAAAAACATTAAAAAAAAGATGAGAAGTCCTCAAAGGCTTATTTTGAAAGTATAATTATGTTTATAGATTATATGATATATGTTGTTGTGTTCCCTAATTTGAGTGACCTGGACATAATCTGGACTGTACATAAATGCTTATTTTGAAAATGTAATTTTGTTTATAAATTATATGCAATCTGTTGTGTTCCCTAATTTTTTTCTGTGTACATGAATGAAGGTGTGTGTTGCTGAGTCCGACTTGGACATTATCTGGACTGGGCCTGGTTTAAAAAAAACCCTTTAAACAAATCTAATTTCATTGACAACCTGGTCTGTTGAAGATAAGGCCCTTTTTTAAAAAATAAAATAAAATACGATATATAAATAAAAAACATTTTATTGGATAAAAAAGAAAGTAAAACAATATAAAAATAATTACATAAAAAATAGTAATTAATGAAAATGTTAGTGGACCAGCAGCCTATACAATCATGTGTGCTTCAGGGACTGTGTCCCTTGCAGATGTGTTGTCTATGTTGTGGGAACCAGAATATTGGTAGCAGAAAGAAATAACCCCTTTTGTGTGAGTGGGTGTGGATGAGTGTGCATTTTTTGTATTTATTTATTTTATTTTTTTTAGAACAGGCCCGCGGGCGACTCATCTGGTCCTTACGGGCGACCTGGTGCCCGCGGGCACCGCGTTGGTGACCCCTGCTATACAGAAACACACTTGCACACTACTGTGCATTGAATCTCCTCAACAGTGTACAAAACTGTCTTTTTTTTCGGCGCATTTAACATTCAATAAACCCGCTTCAGCAAATAAAACATTACTTATGTGGTTCTGTTAAAATTAAAATAATTGTATAAAACAAATGAAACATGAAAAAATCAAGAAATATAATATTTGAACTCACAATTTGTAGAACCCATTCGACGGCGTATTAGTCAGTGGTACCGCTCGTAGTCAGTAGTTGGTCGTAGTCGGTTGATTTGTGTGAAAGTGGCGGGTAAACCATTTCACCACCGGGATAGCTTAAAGTGTCGGCCGACCTCGGCTCACAAGATGCAGTTTCTCTTAAGTATCCTTCTTGAAAATGGCCTTCCAAATATACACTATATTGCCAAAAGTATTTGGCCACCCATCCAAATGATCAGAATCAGGTGTCCTAATCACTTGGCCCGGCCACAGGTGTATAAAATCAAGCACTTAGACATGAAGACTGCTTCTACAAACATTTGTGAAAGAATGGGCCGCTCTTAGTGATTTCCAGCGTGGAACTGTTTGAGTTTGGGAACAACAGCAACTCAGCCACCAAGTGGTAGGCCACGTAAACTGACAGAGAGGGGTCAGCGGATGCTGAAGCGCATAGTGCAAAGAGGTCGCCGACATCTGGCAATCTGATGGACGAGTCTGGGTTCGGAGGTTGCCAGGAGAACGGTACATTTCGGACTGCATTGTGCCGAGTGTGAAATTTGTCAGAGGAGGAATTATGATGTGGGGTTGTTTTTCAGGAGTTGAGTTTGGCCCCGAAGCAAGGTCCATAAAGACATGGATGACAGAGTCTGGTGTGGATGAACTTGACTGGCCTGCACAGAGTCCTGACCTAAACCCGATAGAACCCCTTTGGGATGAATTAGAACGGAGACTGAGAGCCGGGCCTTCTCGACCAACATCAGTGTGTGACCAGTCCGCAACCTTGTGGACAGCCTTCCCAGAAGAGTTGAAGCTGTAATAGCTGCAAAAGGTGGACAGCCATTATATTGAACCCTATGGGTTAGGAATGGGATGGCATTTCAAATTCATATGTGAGTCAAGGCAGGTGGCCAAATACTTTTGGCAATATAGTGTATATCTGCCACCTAATCAACATTTTGCTCTTCTTCTTCGGGAGTACCGGTGAGTTTTCTGAGGCTTTCTATGGCTTGTATGGCTCCGGTGCCACTTCTTGTTTTCGCAACTTGTGATTGGATACTCACTTGGGACTCCCAAGTGAGTATCCAATCACAGGACGCGTAAATGTCCCGTTCAACGTGAGGCCAGCTAGAAGGCCTTACTGACAACAACTCATGATCTGATTGGCTATCGCAACGGTCTATCAACTGTACATCCCCGTTCACTTACAGTGCACGGACTCCCGCATTGTTGATTCTGGAGGCCCTGGGTAGATTTCATACAGCATGGCAACATAAGCTAGCTGAATTCTGATTGGATACAAACTAAAACCAAAAACACCAGCACTAGAAGGAGCATAATATGACATGAATAGAATATGAGTAATTTTAGATATTTATGGAAAGTAAATGAAAAATTACTTTTATCTTTAATTATGATTTCTGGTTATGTTAGGCCAGCAGAGAAGGCCTTGCTGGCCCTGACGGCACACCACTGATTGAACGTCATATCAGCTTCCTGCATTTTATATGATCAGAAGATGTGCAAATTTAGAGATGTTTACTCTTCAAAAAGTGATGAAAAAAATATTTATTTTATGAATTATTATTATTATTATTATTTTATTACTCTCTACCCTGACCGCAGTTCAGCAACCATTTGTATTATAACTTACTATAGAAACTAAACTTGTACACAACTAGTAGTAGTAGTAGTCGCAGTTGTGTTTGGAGTGGTTATGTTGAAAAACTGCCATTCAGAAACATTCTTTCATTTGCCATGAAATACCTCCGCCAGGAGGTTATGTAATCTGGTCTGTCAATCAGCCGTTCAGTGAGTTAGTTTGCAACATAATTTAAAACGTTATGGGTGTATTTCCATGAAACTTTCAGAAAATGTCAGAAATGGGATTAGGAACATGTGAATACATTTTGGGGTGATACTAAATTACTTTACATGCACGGTACGATGCTGAAATTCCCTGTGTGTGTGTGTTAGCGGGCCCTTCCCGCCTCCACCCACAGAGGCACAGAGAGTGGATGACTGACAAGAGGTAGACCTCATTACACTATAGACCAGGGGTGTCAAAGTCGTTAGAGTGTCCGCCCTGAGATTGGTAGGTTGTGAGTTCAAACCCCGGCCGAGTCATACCAAAGACTATAAAAATGGGACCCATTACCTCCCTGCTTGGCACTCAGCATCAAGGGTTGGAATTGGGGGTTAAATCACCAAAAATGATTCCCGGGCGCGGCACCGCTGCTGCCCACTGCTCCCCTCACCTCCCAGGGGGTGATCAAGGGGATGGGTCAAATGCAGAGGACAAATTTCACCACACCTTGTGTGTGTGTGACAATCATTGGTACTTTAACTTTAACTTTAACTTTAACTTTAACTTTAACTGAGGGCCACGTCGCAGTCATGGTTGGCCCCAGAAGGCGGCTTATAACAGTGAATACTATTATTACACCATTTATTGATGCATTTTATTAGTAGATTTTTAAAAAAATAAAATGTAAAAAAAAAATATGGTAAGTTGCAATAATTTCACCTCACCTTGTGTATATTACTGTAAATGGAAAAACAGTACTGCTGTTTTTATGCTAAAAAAAAAAAGTTGCCAGAATTTTACTGTAAAATGTACATTTGATTTTTTACCGTAAATAAAAAAACTGCAAATTTACAGTACAATTTTGGCACCTGAGCTGCCAGTTTGTTGTTGTTTTTTTTAGCCCAAATCAACAACTGTAGATTTTTCGGCGTATTACTAAATGGCAAAACGGCATCACAGTTTATTACAGTAAAAAAAAGTACTGTTTTTTTCCACTTAGTGAAAGATGCTGTAAAAATTACAGTAAACTTTACAATTTTACCATAAAATCTATTGCTACTTTTACATTGCACAATTTGATGGATAACTTGCTTTGAAATCATTATTATTATAATGTATTTATGTTTTAAAAATGGTTTGAATGTTTGATAATATATTTTTGCATAATCAGACAATATTTAAATTAACATAATTTACGATTACATGGAGTACATACAGTCGTGGTCAAAAGTTAACATACAATTGTAAAGAACATAATGTCATGGCTGTCTTGAGTTTCCAATCATTTTTACAACTCTTGTTTTTTTTGTGATAAAGTGATTGGAGCACATACTTGTTGGTCACAAAAAACATTCATGAAGTTTGCTTCTGTGTTTGGTATTGTGGCCAAACAGCTCAATGTTTATTTCATCTGACCACAGAACTTTCCTCCAGAAGGTCTTATCTTTGTCCATGTGATGTCAGATTAAACAAAAATTTAGCTGTTTGGCCACAACACCCAGCAATACGTTTGGAGGAGAAAAGGTGAGGCCTTTAATCCCAGGAACACACCATTCCTACCATCAAGCATGGTGGTGGTAGTATTATGCTCCGGGCCTGTTTTGCTGCCAATGGAACTGGTGCTTTACAGAGAGTAAATGGGACAATGAGAAAGAAGGATTACCTCCAAATTCTTCAGGACAACCTAAAATCATCAGCCCGGAGGTTGGGTCTTGGGCGCAGTTGGGTGTTGCAACAGGACAATGACCCCGAACACACGTCAAAAGTGGTAAAGGAATGGTTAAATCAGACTAGAATGAAGGTTTTAGAATGGCCTTCCCAAAGTCCTGACTTAAACGTGGGGACAATGGTGAAGAAACAAGTCCATGTCAGAAAACCAACACATTTAGCTGAACTGCACCAATTTTGTCAAGAGAAGTGGTCAAAAATTCAACCAGAAGCTTGTGGATGGCTACCAAAAGCACCTTATTGCAGTGAAACCTGCCAAGGGACATGTAACCAAATATTAACATTGCTGTATGTATACTTTTGACCCAGCAGATTCGGTCACATTTTCAGTAGACCCATAATAAATTCATAAAAGAACCAAACTTCATGAATGTTTTTTGTGACCAACAAGTATGTGCTCCAATCACTCTATCACAAAAAATAAGAGTTGTAGAAATGATTGGAAACTCAAGACAGACATGACATTATGTTCTTTACAAGTGTATGTCAACTTTTGACCACGACTGTATATTTTTTTTTTCTCCCAAAATGGAAAGAAAGAATACATTCAGTAAGAAAAGTTACCATACTTTATTGATACATATTATTTCCAGGCTTTCGAGGGCCAAAAAAATGAAGTGGCGGGCCACATCTGGCCCCCGGGCCAAAGTTTGACACTTGTGCTATAGACCATAAACTGCAGAGCCCAATAGAAAGAGTGAACAGAGGGTTAATTTAAAGTAATGAATTAGATTCCTTGTTAGTAGAAAAAAGTAACAGCGTTATTATGTAACAGAGTTATTCTTATGACTGGTAATGATATCATTAATAGTACAAAGAAAGTACATAAGAGTAATGGAATGTAATAATTAATTATGGTAAACAAAATGAATAATTGAATCTGCCTTACATATTCTCTTAGTAATAACCAGGTTGTAAATGAAACACTATTATCCCAGAATATTACCCTAGTAGCCTAAATTAAACATGGTTCCAAACACAGGACTGAACAAAAACAAAATGTTCTAATCATTGAGAATAACATGAAGTTTTAGATAAAAGCCTGCTGTTTTTCACATGACTGTGTAATCGCTGTCTACACAGGCGTAAACACTTGTTTTTTTTTTGTTTTTTTAAAGCAAAGAATAGCCAGTAGGCATTGCGTTCCAAGCGGTCCCAGGATCCATCTTTCTGCAGGCTGAATGTGCTTTGTGTTGGCATCAGAAAAACAAAGCATATGTTGATTGTTAGCCAGGGTGTACATAGCATGTCCTGTTCACTCAGGGTCTCCCTCAGAGCCGCAAACTCCCAACTTTCTTTCTCCGGGCCATCTGTCAGAACTCATTTAGCATTTAGGGACATGCGGATTCCCATGTAGTGCAAAAAGGCTGCAGACTTCACAGGGGCGAGGACTACTATCTGAGCAGTGATCTGTCAGCGTTATGCATTTAGCTCCTGGAGGGAGAGTGGGGGGTGTTTGGCCCCAAACCCACCATTGTTTATTGTGGTAAATACTTTGCATTATATTTACATCATTAAATAGGAAGACATTTTTACAAGATCCCCTTTCCGCACAAAAATAAGTAGGATTTAGTACAAAATGCATGCACAATAAGTAAAATATTTACATGTTTTGTTATCAATTTACAATTAAATTGCTACAATAATATTTTCATAGCTATAGCATCTAAATACATTTTCCAACATAATGAAAGCCATCAACATGAATTAACACACTTTATTCACATTCATTTACTCCAATATAGTAATGCTGCCTGAGGCTGAACCAATCAGTGGCCACGATACTGAGCAACATGATCTGACTGGTCTTGGTTAAGTTACTAGAGTCTGTGAACATTGCTCCAAAGTCAGGATTTTTGGTTGCTCTAATGTTAAAGTTAAGTTAAAGTACCAATGATTGTCACACACACCCGAGGTGTGGCGAAATTATTCTTTGCATTTGACCCATCACCCTTGATCACCTCCTGGGAGGTGAGGAGAGCAGTGGGCACCAGCAGTGGCCGCGCTCGGGAATCACTTTTGGTGATTTAACCCCCAATTCCTACCCTTAATGCTGAGTGCCAAGCAGGGAGGTAATGGCTCCCATTTTTATAGTCTTTGGTATGACTCGGCCGGGGTTTGAACTCACAACCTACCGATCTCAGGGCGGTTTCATCTAATGGTCAATACTACTGTCCTATTGACATTTTTTGTTCACTTAGCCATTTGTATACTTGAAAATGGTTGATTTAGGGCAAAAATATTGGAGAATATGCATTAAAAAAATCTGCGATGTGGTGAATCTTTAATATTTGTTTGATGGGAGCAAAAAATAATGGTTCATTTTTAAAGTACAAAAAAACAACCCCCAGAAATATACCTAAATTACTGAATTAAAATACAAAATTAAAAGCAAATATATTTATTTGTATTACATATTTTATAAAGTTTTTATTGACCCTATCATTAACATTAACATAGGGACGGCGTGGCGAAGTTGGTAGAGTGGCTGTGCCAGCAATCGGAAGGTTGCTGGTTACTGGGGTTCAATCCCCACCTTCTACCATCCTAGTCACGTCCGTTGTGTCCTTGGGCAAGACACTTCACCCTTGCTCCTGATGGCTGCTGGTTAGCGCCTTGCATGGCAGCTCCCGCCATCAGTGTGTGAATGTGTGTGTGAATGGGTGAATGTGGAAATAGTGTCAAAGCGCTTTGAGTACCTTGAAGGTAGAAAAGCGCTATACAAGTATAACCCATTTATCATTTATTATCCTTATCATGATATAAATATAATTGGTTAAATTTGTTAATTGAAGTCTTAAAGTTCAAATATCATAATAAACTGTTCATAAGATATATGAGATTGAAAAAATAATAATTTCTGAAGATGCTAATGAAATTCTTTACCTTTTCATAAACAATATCATAACACGAATATAATCGATGATACTTATTTATTGAATATGACTTTCATTGAAATTCAAATATCCAGATCCACTTTTTGATAAGCAATTAGGGGTTACAACTATAATATTTTTTTTAATTTTAATTGCAATTATTGACCTTTTCATAGACAATACAATACAGATATATTTGATTATATGTGTTTATTAAAAAAAAAAAAAAGTTCAAATATTATTATTAACCTTTTGATAAGAAATCTATGATTATAAATAAAATAATGTATAACATTTTTGATGCAATTACTTACCTTTTCATAAACAATGTCATAATACAAAAATGATTAATTATATTTATTTTTTGGAAACAACTTTTTGGGATGGTCAAATATTAACCTTTTAATAAGCTACAAACGATTAAAATTATAATAATTTTGAGAGTTTTTAATGCAGTTGTTGACATTGTCATTGACAATATCATAATACAAATACAAATGTTAAAATGTATTTGTTAGAAACAACTTTTTTATGTTTAATTATCATTATTAAGCTTTTCATAAGCAATATAAGATTAAAAACATAATAAATGCATATTTTCATGACAATTCTAATCGTCATTAAAGTTATTCAAATCCACTTCATAAATATAGCAGGAGTAACAAACTGTTTCCAAAGTGTTGCACGTTATAAATAACCATTTGTGGATTTGTTAAATGTGTGT